>NC_056744.1:1757476546-1757669046 GCF_019279795.1 Protopterus annectens | reverse complement strand
TTATAAAATGGAAATAGAAAACATCTGGCCTTACACCTTTGTAGCTTGTAGTTTATGACAGAAGACTTACTCTTGTGTTACTCATGGCCAACTGCTTTGCTAGGTAAGCAGCAGTTACACATTTAGTTGACTATTTAGGTCTATCTTGCCTTGTTATAGCACCCAGGACTATTTCTGCTAAGAGAGCATCTGGTTTGGCACTGAGCATTATGGCTAGCTTGGTTATTTACAGATTACATCAAGTAACCACCCTTCCCTCATCCAGTTGCAAACACCCTGCATGCCTATCCTTTCAAGTACACATTAGGACCTGCACTTTCCTGCCATCTCTGCCTCCAGCTTGGTGGACATGGACATCCTATGGCAATGTAACAATTGCCTTATGTGCACTGAGAACCACTTAGTTTCGAAGAGAGAAATGCAGTATGTGAGAGATGTAGTTACACATGGACACTGGAAGCTAGACTCTCACTTACAGACAAAAAAAGCAACAAACAGGTTGTCAGCAACTCACACGTATCGCTCACCACACCTGCAAAAGACCACACACATAGGCCTGCATATGCGGAGGTGCTTACATGTAACTTATGCAAACCTCAAAGGTCTCTCACTCATAGTCCTCAGAACTTCCGCATACACACAGCAAGACAATTCCCATCACAACCCATAAAGCCACATCTCATTGTGTCTCAAGTACCAAGCGCCTAAGGAGAAACACTCCACAATCCGATATTTTGGTCATAGGAGACTCCATTGTGAGACACCAGGTTGGATAAGGGAAGGTCACAGTTAGTTGCCTGTCAGGGTCCAAGATTCACCATATCATGCAAACACTCAGGTTATTTTCCCCCAAGTACCAGTATGACTCGGTCATAGTCCATGTGGGCATGAATGGTCTGAGATGGATCTCCTTGAACTATATGAAGAGAGACACGGTTGAGCTCTCAGAATATGTGTCACAGGCAGGTATGAGCCTAGCATTGAGCAACATTCTACTGTCTCCAAGGATGATGCCACAATACCAACAAAAAATTATTGTCTTTAACAACTGGCTTAGCTACTGGTGTCATTCCAAAGGGGTTCGATACTTAGCCTGGAAGGACATGGTTAACAGGCCACTCTACTTTGCCAGCGGTGGCCTTCACTTGTTACCTCCAGGCTTTCGGATAATGGCCAAACCATTATACACCCCTATAGTGCCTTTTTTAGGCATTGCCAAACAGGCAAACCCTCCAACATAACAAAAGCTACTCAGGACAAGCTATGTGATAGGAGACTCAGCAAGAAACTGCACTCCCTGGAAGCTCTCCTCACCCTGAGAATGCTGATGTCTATGCAGTTTACAAAACATGGTTCAAAGCCAAAGTGACAGGAAGCACTCTGACAGAGTATGGCTATAACACCTTTCATACATTCCAAACATCCACTGAACATGAAATAGCAAAAGGCAGGGGTGTATCTATTTACATAAAGGATAAGCACCCGTCAAGGCTCATCAAACAATATGGCATGCTTGAGCTACTCCAAGTCCAACTAACCATGGGAAAATCCATTACCATATTCTTGCTAGCTTCAGGTCCTCCACCATGAAGCAGGAAGCCCACACATCATTCCTGAAGTTACTAGAATCACTCACCATCCAGCCCAATATCATACGTATGGGTGAATCTAACTACCCCTCCATTAATTGGGAGGCATACACAACCAGTAATGTGCAGGTCCAAAGATTTCTTGACTTTGTAAATTCAAATGCTTTGGAGCACCTAGTCTGCACTCCCATTAAGAAAACAAATATCCTAGACTCACAAATATGGGGAAGTGCTATACCCTCCCAGTGTTATGTCCTCACTGCTAAGATTAGATCACAAAGCAATTTCCCTTAAAATAATGGTAAAACCAGTCCCTCCACCTATCCCCAAAAATGTTAAGAACTGCTCTAAGGTAAACTGCACCATATTAAGTGACAACATAGCTAGTTTCCAATTTCCCCCATATCCTGAAAACACAGAAATCTAAGCAGAGGTATATACAAAAGCCCTGCACAGCCATATAAGCAACTGCACAGAAACAGCAGTATCAAATTGAGGTAAACCCAGGTCAAACCACAAAAACAAGACACTCTGGTAGACCCCTGGCATTAATAAGTTGTACACCAAAAGAAAGAAAAGCATGTCAAGAAGTAAGAGGGGATGCGCACAACAAAGCAAAAAGTCGCTCATTCGTCTAAATAAGTGAATCAGGGAAATAGTCAAGTCTCTTAAAGCAGGCTTCGAGGTAAAAACAGCATCCAAAGTTAAGGAGAACCATAATTCATTTTCAGTGATGTCTGCAATCTTAAGGACAACACCCCAAAATGTGAGCAAGTACTTGTAGATGGCATCATCTATGCTCAGCCGGAAGATATAGCAAATCTGCTGGATGACAAATTCAGCTCAAATTTTACCTCCCTGTCATCCCCAGTTCTCCCCTATGGAATACCCTCCCAGTCCACCACCAATTATCACCAAAGAACAGGGTGATGCTGTGCTCTCTAAAGCTAAAAACACAGCTTCAGTGGGGCCTGGAGATATATCACTTTGCCTCTTAAATAGCTTAAATCAGGACTTATCAGGCCCATTAGGATCTCTATTTAACTACAGCTTCCAGGCTGGCCTTTTCCTTACTGAGTGAAGGACAGCAACAGTTATCCCTCTGCTTAAAGGGGGACCCCACCTACCTCGACCTAGCCAAGGCATTTGATGCAATTCCTCACTTCAATATTATAAACTCACAAAACTCGGCATAAATCCCTACGTCACTAGATGGATAGCCGATTGGCTCATGGACTAGACACGTGATTAAAGTGGGTGATTCCAGATCAAGCAAAAGGCCAGTTACTAGTGGTGTGCTACAGGACTCTGATTCAGTTCTGGGACTTCTCCTGTTCGGAATATACTTCTCTAAATTCAAGGCTAATGTGGAAGGCCTCTGAATGATAAAGTCTGCCAGTGACTGCAAGCTGTGGGCAATCATTGAATCCTCCAGCAATGTGGATATCCTTCAGGAGGGTCTAGATCAGACAAATAATTGGTGCCAGAACTATAGCGTAAAACTAAATGCAGAAAAATGTATTCCAGTACCGTTTGGGAAGTCAAATACCCCTGAAAATTACAACATCAATAGCACACCACTAAGAGTAGATTCAGAGGTGGGAGATCTAGATATACAGAGAGACAATAGCCTGAATTTTGATAGCCATGTTTTCCACAGTGGTGAGGAAGTCTTTCTATGTGGCACAACTTATAAGTAAAGGTATGGCATCCTGGTCAAAGAAATTATAGTCCTGCTGTACTCATTCCTTATTAGACCAATGATAGAGTACAGTGCACCATTTGGCATGTACTTGACTTGGCACTTACAGCTGCTGGAGTGAACACAGAAGTTCCTCACAAAGAAGATACAGTATGTAAACAACATGTCCAGTATGGCTAGACAAAGCTCTATCCCTTTACACTCTCTCCTACCAAATGTTAAGGGGTGACCTATGCCTGACCTACAAGGCACTCACAAATCCAGCTCTGATGGAGCAGCTACATATCTGCAACTCAAAAAGCACAAGGGCACCTGATCCAGGGATCTAAACTTAGTCAGCGACTCAAACAAAAAATCTGCCTCAGAAATTGCCTCTTCTTTGCAACAGGCTTCCTCTTCACCTGGAACAGGCTTCCTGTTCACATTAAGCAGAGCCCTTTCCTAGCCCTCTTCAAACACAGCTTGGATCAATGAATAGGGAACTGCACATTCACACCTGGGTAGTGCCTATGTCTCTTATGGACAGGGTTATTCTGTATGATACTCAATGCATAGGCACACATCCATGTCATCTTCTTTCCCCTAGGGGCCATATATTGGTTAAAATCAGCCATGCTTCTAAGGCCTCCTAAACCATTAGCGTAGTAATCTCCTATGAACCTATGAAACTATGAACCACTGCTCAGCTATTAAGAAACAGCTTAGCTTCTTTGCCTTGGTGTACAAGGATAAAGCCTTGACTACAGCTGAGGTGATCTGGGTTCAATTAGCGACTTTGCTGCTAGCAGGGAGGGATGGGTATGTCTATGCTGGGAGGAGGGGAGGTGTTTGTTTAGGAGTCCCTTCTGCGGAGGTGTGGTCCATATAGGGGAGTAGCCCTTGGACATAACAGATGAATGCAGGAGATGGGGGAAATCAAGGGGTAGGTAATAAATGGAGAAAAACCGTGGGAGCAATCAACAACATGACCCTCATGCAGGAGATGGGGGAAATCAAGGGGTAGGTAATAAATGAAAAAAAAAAAACATGGGAACAATCAACAACATGACCCTCATGCAGGAGATGGGGGAAATCAAGGGGTAGGTAATAAATGGAAAAAAAACGTGGGAGCAATCAACAACATGACCCTCATGCAGGAGATGGGGGAAATCAAGGGGTAGGTAATAAATGGAAGAAAAACCGTGGGAGCAATCAACAACATGACCCTCATGCAGGAGATGGGGGAAATCAAGGGGTAGGTAATAAATGGAGAAAAACCATGGGAGCAATCAACAACATGACCCTCATGAAGGAGATGGGGGAAATCAAGGGGTAGGTAATAAATGGAAAAAAAAAAGTGGGAGCAATCAACAACATGACCCTCATGCAGGAGATGGGGGAAATCAAGGGGTAGGTAATAAATGGAAAAAAACCGTGGGAGCAATCAACGACATGACCCTCATGCAGGAGATGGGGGAAATCAAGGGGTAGGTAATAAATGGAAAAAAAAAACCATGGGAGCAATCAACAACATGACCCTCATGCAGGAGATGGGGGAAATCAAGGGGTAGGTAATAAATGGAAAAAAAACGTGGGAGCAATCAACAACATGACCCTCATGCAGGAGATGGGGGAAATCAAGGGGTAGGTAATAAATGAAAAAAAACATGGGAGCAATCAATGACATGACCCTCATGGACACCTTTAGGATTCACATCAGCCCTCGTCTTGGAAAAGAGAGGGCTGTGAGAGAGGCTGGTGCACCCAATGGCAATGGATAGAGGGCACTGTGGTAATCTGCAAAGAATGAAGAAGGGGGGAAAGAAACAGCTGTTTTTGTCTAAGAGTTTTCAATTCAATCATAACAAAGTCCAGATATAGAGTTCCTGCTTTAAAAGGAACATTTGTTCCATGCATTATTTTCAATTTTATCTACAAGTTAGCAAGGTGGTAGCATGGAGATGGGGTGTCTTCAAGTAATCCTGGAGTCTGTAACAAGAAGGTTGTTAATCTATGCTGTGTGCACTAATAATGATGTTTATGTTAATTTTCAAGGCATGTTTTTGCTAATATTCCTAGATCAAGTAGTTACTGATAATGCCTATGTGATAGGTCTTCCAGATATTTATATTATATTATTTATTTATTTATTAAAATTAGGTTGCCAGGGTAGAAAACATATCTTAGCAGACCATTTTCAGAGCTTCATATTGTAATTCTGAGACCTGTAACCACAAGTCCTAGAATAAGGAAAAATAAAGTGAAATTGAAGATGAATGTCAAATGTCAACAGTCAATGTTTTCCTTTAAAGTAATTTTTTGCAGAAGTTTGCCCTCCTGTGCCCCAGTGTCAGAGTGTTGCACTTCCCATACTCCCACAACTTGTATAAAATAACTTCAAAACTACTATACCTCAGAGAAAGAAGAATACCCTGAGACACGGTGGTCTTGGACTTACTGCAATGTATGTCCACATAATTTGCACATTCAGACTCTCTATTCTGGAACTCACACTTAACGAGTCTCAGAATTTAAAAGTATTTCCCATTTTCAGACCGATACATGCATTTTCACTTAGAGAATGCTAAACTTTAAATAATGAGGTGTGCAAAATGCAGGCTGATACAAACCTATTCACAAAAGGATTCTGATTTTGTTTAGAGAAGGAAGTTGTACAATCTTATCCCAAGGTTATATGCTACTTAGGTAGTTCTGAGAGTACTCGAGCATTAAATAAAACAGACTGAGTACTAGTGAAGTAACTAGGTTAATGGAGTGGGAGAGCATATGAGAGCAAATAAAGAATAGGGGAATGTAGAAAGAGACAGAGAGGGAACTGGTTATAAAAAGTTTTTTTCTGAAGGGGACAGTGGAGGGGGAAGGGAGAGTTAAATATTTGTAGTGAAAAAAATTTGGATGATAGAAAATTGATTGTCTGTTTCAGAGATGAGTCTGGGTGATTTTGTTACAAGCAGTTGTATTAGCATAGGCCAAAATCTGATGTATGCGTTCATGTTTTTGATTGAGGAGGGCAGGGACATCAGGGGGAAAACTCTGGTCACTACACTGGAGTTTGTTGTGGAGTTATGGTCCTAAGATTGCAATGATTCTGTCTCAGGGAAATCCTGCTTACCTGCCATGAATCAAAAGGTACCAATCTCTTAATCAGTATTTGCTTCCTACAGATGTTATTTTTGCATATTTTTATTTGTAATTAATTGGAAATTGTAAAAACCTTTTACAAGTTTTTGATTCATATGATTTGATTCCCTTTGCAGAGCCTTCCCTTACTATGGAACAGGGTCCCGATCTACGTAAGACAGAGCCCCTCACTATCACTCTTCAAGAGGAACCTTGATGAGTGGATGGGTAACAGAAAGTTCACACCGGGGATCACACCAACAGCATTACTAGATAGGGGCCAAGGGTACTAGCTGCTAGTACAAGGGTCTAGGGAACTACTAAAGGGGCGGTGAATACTGCACAACGTGGCTGGGCTAATATATGCCTTCGGGCAGATAGCCCAGTACCAACCTATGAACCTATGAACCTATGGGCTTCATAAAGGTTTATAAATTGTTGCACATAGTGATGTAGAGGTTTCTAATCCCTATAGATTTCTTAAGGGGCTATAAACTGTTGTACATAGTCTCTTACAGGTTACTGATCTCTGTGTATTTCATATAACTTTCTTGTTACCATGTATTTGGACATTTGTATTAGGTGTGTTTCTCCTACTTGTTGCAGCATGTTTACATTTAACTTTTTCCTATTTTCTACATTGGGTTGGGTGTCCCACCAACTGCCACCATCTCTCTTGAGTCAGTGCCACTCTCCTTCCTTCGAGCATGATGTCCCCATTTCTTTGCTTGTCGCACAGTGTGCATCCTACTACCCTTCTCAGGAACTTCATTTAACATCATCTCTAGCTTTCTCAACTACTTTGCCTTCACTGCTCAGGTTTCTGTATCATGTAGTAGCACTGGTCATGCCACTGTTCTGTACACCTTACTTTTCAGCTTCTTTGGCATTCTTCTGCCATATACTATCCCTGATACTTTGTGCCAGTTGGCTGCAGCCCCCCCTCAGATTCTACCTTTGACCTCCTCATTCAGACTTCCCTTCTCCTCAACCACCACTCATGAATACTTGAAGTTGTTAACTTGTTCCAATATTTCCCCTTCTATCTCAATGTTCAGCTTCTTTTGATTGCCCCTATTTGCTGGCATAGCAGTTATCTTATCTGTATTCAGTTTCATCCCATTTGCCTTCAGTTTTGCATTCTATTCCTCTTTCATTTACTGACATTCTTGTTCAGAATCTGCCTATAATTGCACATTGTCTGCATACAGCAACTTTGTTGATCTGTCCCCTCTGACCTGTTTGTTAATGAAGTCCACCGCCAGTATGAATGGACGTGGGTGCAAAGATGAACCATTATGTGCACCTACTCCCACTGGGAACCCCCTCTATGAGTCCAAAAAATGTTTGTTCTTGTGACATTGGATCCTTGTACATAGCTTGCACTAATTCTACTAATTTTCTGGGACTTGCAACCATTGAAGATTTGCCCAAATCAGCCTTTGTGAGACCTTGTCATATGCTTTCTCCAAGTCTAGGAATATCCCGCTGGACTTTTTATTAATCTCTAGCTTCTTCTCAACTATCTGCCTCACTGCAAACATTGGTTCAGTTGCGCTGCATCCTGATCTGAAACCAAATTGCTCATCTCTCATCTCACTTTCTACTGCTCTGCATATTCATTTACTAGTCACCCTCTCAAGAACTTTCATGCAGTGTGACAGGAGTTCTATAACACTATACTGTTCACAGTTGTGGATATTGTCTTTGTTCTTGCACACTGGCACTAGAATTCTTATTTACCATCATAAAGAATACTCCTTTCTTGACACACTGGTATAAGTACTATCAGGAGCCTTTTTTCTCCTAGCTCACTCAGCATTTTGATCATATCTGTCATGATCTTGTATGAGCCTGCTGCCTTCCATGACTTCATTTTCTTAAATGCTGTTCTCACTAATCAGCTGGGTTCCTCTTCTTCTCTCAGCATAGGCTGTGTCTGGGGCAGTATAGGTTGTGTGGAGTTTTCTTCATTCAGAAGCTGCTGGAAGTGCTCCTTCCATCTGCCGTTGATGTCTTATGGACTGGTGAGCAGGTTGTTGCTGGCATCCATTATGGAGGGTCTATGATGACCACCTTTTTACCTTTCATTCTTTGCCTTACATAATAACACATACAAAAGGTAGTAAGTTTGTCCCGATGAAGATTCCATCTTTGCCAGATGTTTTATTTGATGCCAAATGGTTCTGTTGCAAATTATATTTGATGGTTTACTTTCACTCACAAAAAAAAAAAACAGGTTAATGTATTATCTGAAATGGATTTAAATGATTCTTTATTAGATTTATCCATACATGAAAATGAATTTTTTGGTATTGGTGAAGGGGAAAATGATGTAGTGATGTTGATTATGTGACTAAAGTTTTTTGTACAGGCTATGGTAAGGTGTCTCTTCCTAGAATGCCAAATATGAGTTATTTTATGCCTCTTAAAAAGTCATCGGCTTTGATTCATTTTGAAAATGTATTGTGCAAAACAAAAAACTGAATGCGAATATCTGAAGTTGATGAAAACGGAAAAGACCTATAACTTGAATAATCTGGAATGGTTAACTTTAAATGAACTTAAGAAGGCTAATGACCATTTTATGTGTTTTTACTAGCTGACAAAATTAGAGGAAATGGGTTGTAATGTCTAGGTTGCATTATAATAAAATGGTATATGATTTATTGTTAAGTGAGGACGATTATGTAAAGTTTACCAGCAACCTCTTGACGCAATATAATTTGATGCTGTTGGAAATTTTGGAACGGGGAGAAAGATTAGGCTTTTTGTCCTCCCAGGATGTTAGGAAATTGTTTATTCAACATCTCATAGAGCCCACTTTTTATGCCATACCTAAAATTCATATGAATTTAAGATAGCCCCCGGGCAGACCCATTGTGTCTGGTTGTGGCTGTTATTTGGAAAATGTAGGTGTTTTTTTATATTCAATTGAAAAAATATTTGGGGAAGGTTTCTTCACATATTAAAAATGCCAATGAAATTTGTCAAATGGTGAAAGGCATGGAGTGGAAGAAAGACTTCTATTGGGCTATGGTAGACATCAAATTCCTTTACGTTAACATTAGAAGAAGGTGGGGTTTGGAAGTGGTAGAGAAGTTGTTGGGTGAAGGGCTCCCTACTTCATTTTTGGTGAAATTGTTAGAATTTACTTTGTCACATAATTATTTCACCTTTAAAAACAGATTTATTTACAAAAAGAGGGACAGTAATGGGGGCGAAGTTTGCCCCTTCATATTCCATCATTTTCATGTCCTGTTTTGAGAATATATGTATGTACCCCACTCACATTTTTGCCAAATTCATCTTGAAGTACCAGTGTTACATTGCTGATTTTATTTTTATCTGCAAAGATGAGATGGAAGACTTTGCAGGATTTATATAACAGATGAATAACAATCTGTTTGGGTTGGAGTTTACTTTTCATATCAGTAGGCATACAATGCAGTTCTTAGATATAGAATTGTATGTTGATGGTAGTGATAGAGTACAATTTAAACCTTATAAAAAAGTGATGGCAGTTAATAATTTTTTTACATGACAGCAGCTCTCACCCCCTCATTTGCTAGATTCTTTACCATTTGGAGAGTTTAAACGTGCTTATGAGCATACTTCACAAAGGAATTTGTTAGATAGGGAATTTAAGCAAGTAACATAAATTGTTGAAAAGGGTTATTTTGAAGTAGTAATAGAAAAGCCAAAACGTGGTAGTGGGGTATCATTTACCACTGCTAAAATGGACAGGAGTAGGACATTTAGGGGAGATGTATTAAAGGACAAAGGTGAAAGGATATTTTTTGTTACCAAATTTCCCCTTTTTCAGTTACGATGAAGCAAATAGTATAAAATGTATGGTAGTATGTTATGATGAAGCAGTGGGTGAGCTGTTTCCTGAGAAGGTGACTTTTTCCAATGGAAGATTTAGCAATTTAAAAGAAATTTTGAATTCTAAATTTGTAGTAGGAGGGAGAAGGAAGGCAGGTATGTATACTTGTGGGAAATGCAAGGCACGCGGATGGTCAAGAACAGTCCTGATTCCAAGATAAATGGTAGGAAGTTATGTTGCTGTTGACAATTTTAACTGTTGTTCATGTGGGTCAGTTTATTTAGTGGGATGTGGTTGTGTTCCCACTAAGTGGTATATAGGTCAAAGTAAAAGATTCCCAAAAGTTCACATATTAGAACATTTGGGAGACATCAGATATAAATGTTTGGATAACCCAATTGCTGATCATTTTCATACAGTACATGGGGGACATGGTGATTGTCTTTTTGTGTGTTGGCTAAACCACACTTAGAATGTGGGGGCAACTTCATACAGAAACTGCTGGAATTACAAAGTAGGTTCATATTAAATTATAGGATGTTAATACCAAGAGGACTGAATTTAGATATTAATTTAAATATCTGATTTTAAATGTTTTGTATAAGCATTACATTTCTAGCATGTATGTATTGTTGATAAATGTTAGCACTTTAAATATGTGCAATTGTTCTTAATTAATTAATTGATGATGGCTGATTATTATTTAAATGGCTGCCTGATGTGATGAGAGTTATTCCTTTGAAAGCATCTAACTAAGGCACCAGAACGACAGTAAAGTTAAGTTTGCAGCTATCCATTGGCTCCATGTCACTGTGTTTTCTTTGCCTTACAACCTGATAGAGTTTCTTTTTGCCGCCAACTAAGCCACTTTCCAGAATCTGGTAGAGTGCCTCTGACGTCCTGTTCTTTGCTATTGCAATTGCTCTCTTATCCTCTTTGTAAGCCACAGTATTCCTCTGTAGCCTGGTCCATCTTTCTTATCTCCCACTTTTTCCTGCACTGCTTTATTTTGATGACTTCTTGGACTTCTGCATTCCACTGCCAACTTTCCTTATGTACCTTGCTTCGATACCTGGGTCAGCCACATATCTGTCCTATAGTCCTCTCACATGCTATTTTGAGGCAATGACATTCTTATTCATTTCCACCTATTTCCTCTTCTTCCTGAGGCACTAAAACCCTGAGTAATTCCTTGAACTCTTCTGCTATCTCTCCAGTCCACTCTCAGGTCTTCAACTTGGTCTTTGTTGACCTCTGCAATTTCACAGACCACTAATTACAGCCAATTGTGGCAACCAGTGGTTTATGCTGTGGACTGACTATTTCAACTGGGGATGATTCTGCATTTGCTGATTCTATCCCAATGTCTCTTCCTTAAGAGGATGAAGTCTACCTGAGTTGCATGTTGGCCACTCTTGTATGTGATCATGCATCTCTCTCTCTTGCTGATCCATGTGTTGTCACCATCAAGCCATTTGCCAGACAGAAGTCTCGAATGGCCTCTCCTTCTTTATTCTTGTTGCACACCCATGTGGACCCAGGCATTTTCATAGCTTGATCTATCTGTCCTGATTTTATTATCAACAACATTACATCTGTGTCAATGGTGTAACAGGCAGCACACTCACCTTTGGTGCAAAAGGCTGTGGGTTCTATTCCTGCACCAGGTGGATTGATAGCTGACAGTACAGTGTACCATAAAGGGGTGCTGCAATCCTCATTGTGTTGTGCTTCTGATGAGATGTTAAACCAAGGCCCCATCTGCTTGAGTTGGTGGTATCTCAGAAGTAAAAGAGCTCACGACACCTATCAAAAAGAGAAGGGGAAAGTTCCTCCATGGCAAATTTCTCCTTATAGTATAAATACCACTTTGGGTCTCCCCTGAAAAGAGACCACTAGCCTAATGGGACTAATCTGGTCAACAAAGGAAAAATAAATAAATAAAAAAGTCTGTTCCTTTTGTTACTTCCTATCTTTGTATTTAATGCACGTAACCTACGTATGTGTGCATTTGACCCAATGTATGTACTCATCTGTCTCTGCTTTACTTCATTTAGTGATGTTTGTATGTTTACGTATGTATGTGGATAATTTGTTATACTTGCCTTATGGCCTGGATTGGGGCTGAAAATGGTCATGTACCAGTGAACCTACTGGGGTAAGAAATGGAAAAGAAAGAAAGAAAGAAAGGAAGTTTGCTAATAACTGAGGGAGAGAGGCTGTATCTTAAGAGGATGAAGTCTACTTGAGTTGCATGTTGGCCACTCTTGTATGTGATCATTGGCTTGTATGTGATCGTTGGCTTAGAAAATTATTGGTAACGTGAGTAAATCAATGGCTAGTCACTTAATGACCAATAGGAATACTAGCTAGGGTAGTGCTTTTTTTTGGGAGGAGTGGGGGTAATGAGGTCTGATTTAGAGGAGACATTTTGAGACAGAACTATTTATTGAAGAGATATTCCTTAGAGCATAGAATAGCTTTCTGTGAATGCCAATTGCAATAAGAGATTCAAAAGTATAGAAGAGTTTACAAAAGTGAACGCCTTTTTCTGCTCACAGTGAAACTTTATTGTGCTGAAGAGGATAATGAATGAATTCTGTTACTTTTTAATGAAGATATTAGTCTTCATTGCATAAAAAGTGAGGTAAGTGCTGCAGAGTTAGCACTTATGTACTTATTGTAATAAATGTCAGTTATCAGTGTCAGTGGTGGGAGAGGTAGCACCCTCAAATTTGGTGCAGAAGGCTATGGGTTCTATTCTTACACCAGGTAAAGTGACAGTTGACACTGCAGTGCAGCATAAGGGGGGGTGCTGTACTCCTGAGAGAGTGTGTGTGTGTGTGTGTGTGTGTGTGTGTGTGTGTGTGTGTGTGTGTGTGTGTGTGTGTGAGTGTGCCATCCTTCGGATGAGATGTTAAACCAAAACTCCATCTGCTTGAGCTGGTGGTAGCTCAGATGGATATAACAGATCCCATGGCACCTAATGAAAAGGGAAGATGAAGTTCCCCGATATCCTGGCCAAAATTCCCACAGTAGTATAAGTACTACCTCGGGTCTTCCCTGAAAAGATTCTACTAGCCTCATGGGACTTACCTAGTCACCAAAGGAAAAAGATAAAAAATACACTTTGTATCAGAAAGTTACTCTTCTGCATTTCATGTCAATGGCTTATGAAGATACATTTATTCTAATGCATATTATTTCAACTCAAATGCCAATATGTAGTGCATGCATACCAATTCAAATGAGCTAGTAAAATCAGATGTGAAAATAGGTTAATTGAAAGAAGCAGAAATGTGTTCAGTGTTTACTGAAATACAGAACAGGTTAATTTCAGAACATGTTTTCTTACAAAGCTGAAATTGCTGACAAGTGGCCTTCAATACTCAGCTGCTAAGGAAGTCATTTCAAAATAAAGAATGTATTACTTGAGTTTTGAATGTTACGAATAGAGAACTGTATTGGGACTAACAGAACAACAGAGAATATGCTGCAGGGTGCTGATAAAGATTCACTTACTACATATTTGACATTAATTTAGAAAGTTTTATCTATATTCTCATGAGATTCTTCCTGTAAACAAGTTAATACATTGTATAACTTCTGTATGATCTATTGTATGATTCCTAATGTTGCTTGTCTTTCGGCTTCTCTCGGTTAGGGGTCACCACAGCGGAACTCCGGTCTGCTAATGATTGGCAGTAGATTTTCATGAACACCGAGGTGCCAGCTCGATGTCCAACCTTCAATGAAGGCATGCACATTTACGCATGTCTTTCGAATGCCACCCAACCATGGGGAGGACATGCAGACTCCACACAGAAGGCACTCCCGGCACTCCAGCCAAGAATCGAACGGGAGAACCTCTTGCTGTGAGGCAACAACACTACCGCTTCACCACCGCGGCATATTTAGTATGACTCCTAATGCTGAACAAAAATAATGCTGTAATGTTTATTCCTGATTAGTCAAGACAGTTTTATATGATACAAATGTTTGATGTCAATCATCTTGGAAATGTTTAAAAAGTTTGGAAGATGGTTTATCAGGGAGATGGGTTATTGATTGCCTTGTCTCCCCATGTGCGTTATTAATAAATTAATTATTATTCTCCGCTGAATTGTGTGAAGCCTAATATTCTGAAACTTTAACAAGCTCCAAACTAAAAGCTGTTAGCATGTAATTTTGATGTTTGTAAAAATGTGGCAATGAGAGTGAAAAAGGTATATAATGTGAGCCGCACCATTCTCAAAAATATCGCATCTTGGAAAAGGAAAGAAATATGCGTTCCATTTTTGCCTCTTTATATTTTATTTGAGTTTAATAATGTATTCTAGTGTTATTTAAAAAATAGACAGAAAGAAAGCAAAAACATTTTGTTTGCAGAATGTTTCATTATTCCGGAGGTGTTTTATGCACTGTTTGCCTTTGATTATCCAACTAAGCCCTATTACTACAGACAGATATTCCAAATGAGGAGATGAGAGGTACAGGAGTACAAGTATTTCATATATAAGTACTAGGTGTCCTTGTAACCATTTTAAACCTAGGCAATTTTTATTTTATTTATTTTTATTTTACATTTGTTGACCGGGATAGTCCGACTGGATGCATGTCCATTTTCAGTGGAGGCCCGGGGAGAAAAGCTCCAAGGGTAAGCAGATACAGCATTACATAATACCAGCATTACATATTACAAACAGACTATTTAAAGAGATTACATAAATAAGCAAGTTAAACAAGTTCCACAGGTTACAGTTAATCCTGAGCACAAGTCAGGATTAAATTAAATTACACAGTAAACTGGTTTAACAGAGTTTTACACATTCTAGAGATTTCCCTCAAAGGTGAGAATCCCTCAAAGGTGAGAATCCAACCCTGTACTCATGAGGTAAACATGATAACCATTATGACAATGCCCAAGCTCTAGCCCAAAGCACAAAATGCTCTTCACTAGATAAAATATGGTAATTTCTTATTAGGTTTACCAAACTGTGGAATCAGTGTGCTAGGGAAATTCTGTGAGTTCCTACTACGCATGTTTTTTAAGGATAGATTAGATACTTACACAGATGCCACTACATTGTTTACTGAGGTGTTGGACTCATAAGAGCATCAGCTGAGAGCTTGTATTTTAACGTTGTAACTATTATAGTGTAAACTGAGAGCTTGTATTATGACTTTGTAACTATTATAGTATAGTAATAATCAGGTTGCTATTTGCATGAAGGAAGCCTGTGAGTAATTATGTGACATTTCTTGGGATGCTAAACTATAACTGGTTTGATTAATTGATTTTGCTATTACTCTTGATAATGGTTTGTGAAACTTTGTATTACGATTGTTTTTCTGATAATTTGCATGCAAGTAGTATTATTATAGATTACTTTTTGCTTACAGAAGAGGGCTTGCATTCTTTTAAGGTCATGAAAGTGTACCAGTGTACCCATGTGTACCCATGTGTACCCATGTGTACCAGTGTACCCCTGTGTACCCATGTGTACCAGTGTACCCCTGTGTACCCATGTGTACCAGTGTACCCATGTGTACCCATGTGTACCAGTGTACCCATGTGTAGCCATGTGTACCAATGTGTACCCCTGTGTACCCATGTGTACCTTTTCCTCTCCATTTTTTTCTCAGTCTATAGTTCTATCTGTTGTTGTGTATAGGTGGTGTTACAGACCCTCACCACACTCTCTACTCCCTATTGTTTACAGACTATGTTGCAGACCCTCATCACACTCTCTACTCCATTGTTGTTTACAGACTGTGCTACAGACCCTTACCATATTCTCTTCTCCCTGCTGTTGTTTATAGACCGTGTTGCAAACCTTCACCCATACTCTGTACTCCCTGTTGTTGTTTACAGACTATGTTGCAGACCCTCATCACACTCTCTACTCTGTTGTTGTTTACAGACTGTGTTGCAGACCCTCACCACAGTCTCTACTCACTGATGTTGTTTATAGACTGTGTTGAAGACCCTTACCACACTCTCTACTCCCTGCTGTTGTTTACAGACTGTGTTGCAGACCCTCACCACAGTCTCTACTCACTGATGTTGTTTACAGACTGTGTTGAAGACCCTTACCACACTCTCTCCCTGACATTGTTCATATAGGGTGTTGTAGACTCTCACCACACTTTTTGCTTCCTGACATTTGGTGTAGATTCTGGTGCAGAACCTCGCCACACCGTCTGCTCCCTCTTTGTTTTATCATTGACTCTGCCTCCCCTACTTGCCCATAGCAGTCTGTTATATTTAAATCATATCTTCTTTTTTCTTCTCTCTTCCATTACTTACATAGGTTCATAGGTTCATAGGTAGGTACTGGGCTATCTGCCCGAAGGCATATATTAGCCCAGCCATGTTGTGCGGTATTCACTGCCCCTTTGGTTAGTTCCCTAGGCCATTGATCTAGCAGCTAGTACCCTTGGCCTCTATCTAGTAGAGCTGTTGGTATGATCCCTGGTGTGAACTTTCTGTTATCCATCCACTCGTCAAGGTTCCTCTTGAAGAGTGATAGTGAGGGGCTCTGTCTTATGTAGATCGGGACCTTGTTCCATAGCAAGGGAAGTCTTTGCAAAGGGAATCTATCCCTCCAGCATGTTCTATTCATTGTTGTGCTGAGGTTTATATCCCTAGAGCGTGTAGCTCGAGTAGATTTTGTTTTGCTAAGATGGAGCATGTTCAACAGTTCTGGGTTGGACATGGCGCGGTATGTTGGACAGAGATCACCTCCGAGAAGGCGGTATGCAACACAAAAAAGCCTTTATAGGTTAGTACTAGTCAAACTGCCCTTGCAAGCCATTTTAAGCCTAGCCAATTATCCCTTGTGAGACTCAAACCATGTACCTTGTGTTTGTAAGGCAAACACCTTATCCATTAGGCCACCTTCCCAAGTTAAAAAGGTTACTCCTCCCCAGGGAGACACACACACACGCAGTTGGCAAGTGCAGGATTCAAACCCGTACCTAACTACATTATGATACTACAGCAGTACGCATTTACACGACACACTATACACATTGCCTAGTAGTCAATATTCATAGAATCTCTTAAACAGCTCAATAGTTTTTCACTACAACAAACTTCCTTATGGGTAGTATCCTTGCATCTGGTGCCAGAACATGACTGTTAATAATTATTTCAGCTAATGCTTTCACATGTCTTGTTTATATACAATTGTTTGATCATCTGAATGCTTGTAAGCAAGTTGTATTTTATGTGTGTATATGTATATGTGTGTATATATATATATATATATATATATATATATATATATATATATATATATATATATATATATATATATATATGGGTCTACTTTACATGATCGACATTTCAAAAAGCTGAAGACCATATGGCTGGGACCATATGATCGACTTTTGAAATGTCGATCATGTTAAAAAAAAAAAGAAAAAAACACAACATGCACTAACCTTAACATTGCTAGCTGGGGGGCAAGCCCCCCTGCACCCCCCCACCCCTCACCAAAACTAAAATATAGAAACTCCAAGATCGCACTACAGTGCGGAAGAGGGAAATCTTTCTATTCTGCACTGTACGGAGATGCCTGTTCCGCATCGTCGACATTTCAAAAGTCGATCATATGTTCTCGGCCATATGGTCTTCGGCTTTTTGAAATGTCGATCATGTAAAGCAGACCCATATATATATATATAATACATTTTTCTACAAATGCATATACAAATTAACATTATTCCCCCTGTTATCTGTGAGAGCCTGCTGTATGGAACAAGTAGTCCAATTAATTCTACAACTTATATGTAGCTAGTACTGAAAGTTGATATTAAAGAAATAAAGCACAGATAGGTGTGTATTACTGGGAGTGTGTCTAGGCCTCGACAAGTAAGGCAGTATTTTTCTGTGATCTCATGAGAACAGGTTTCACCTGCTAGGGACTATGGTGCAGTTTAAATGTCAAATGGCTCAGAAACGGATAGCGTGACATTATGTTGAGAAATACTCATTAGTACATAGTTCAGACTGAAGCAGAGACTAAAATTTTCCTTCACATTTTGTTAAATTCTAAAAATGCTTACAGCTAACTATCCTATCATTCCCACTTTCCATACAGATGTAATTATCACACATATTTCACTTTCTAAATGAGACTTGTCTTGATTCATTGAACATAAAGTACATTACACTTATATATACTCTACATTTGTATTAGCTGATAGCGGTATTTAATAGATATGTATTTTCAACATACTCTTGCTATCTCTCACTAAGTGTAACTCTTTCTTTGAATTTCCAGGCTAAGACTGAAATTGGTCACTTATGATCAGTGCTCTGCTCTGTAAAACACATTTTAAAGTAAGAATAAAAAATAAAACTAACTCATGCATCTTTTTTCCTATGTTTTGACGCTGTTCTCTCAATTTCACCTGAAGTCCTGACATATATCTTGCTTTATGTTCAGCTAGACATAAGTAATCAAGTATATTACCAGAGACTTTTAACATGATTGTTTTACTCTCCCTGAGTGGCCAGTAAAAGACAGAACACATGTAGTTCCCTTCATCTGCTAGTGTTATGTCTGTGAGCAACAGAGATGCATTTCCATGCACAAACTGCTCTTTGATGAGGTGTGCTGTTGCTTTGTAGGTCATTTCTTCGTCAGCATAAAAATCAACGTGCGCCACAAGCTCGTGCCCCTGAAATAACCATGTGATACCCAGTTTTTGGGGATTCAAGGTCTCATAGCCGACAGCGAACTGGCACCCCAGCAGTGCTGAGGATCCATACTGGGCTGTAACTCTGGTGTGTGGTACAGCCACTTGGAAAGCGTGC
Organism: Protopterus annectens; assembly: GCF_019279795.1. NCBI lineage: Eukaryota > Metazoa > Chordata > Ceratodontiformes > Protopteridae > Protopterus > Protopterus annectens. The sequence goes on along the minus strand of NC_056744.1, from coordinate 1,757,649,979 downwards.
TCTGCAACAGAAACAGAAAAAAACAAATCAGTGTTTTTTGTGCACTGATGCAGACATATGCAGTAGAATAAACAATGCATACACAGATGAATTGGGTACAATTATGAAATGGGCAGAATTGGAGTGTCAGCTCTCCTGACTTCTTTCCCACTGAATTCCTGTTTTATTTATTTGTGTACTAATTTCTTCATCAAGCCATATAAGAGAATTCCACCTCTTAATAAAAAAATAAATAAATAAATAAACAGTTCTATTTACTGCAAGTCTAAATACTGCAGTTTCACTTTCCAAACATTTTCCTGTTTAAAACACTAACTTGCCACATTTGTAGATAAATATCCTAACGTCCATTTTTATACCTTAATGACAGGGACTCAGATACAGATAATAAGGTATTTATAACAACCCTGTCAGCTGATAAACTATAAATGTTTTGCAGCGATTCAAGTAGATCCAAGTACACAGTGTGGGTATCCTGGTTCATGGAGGGGGCCCTGTCACTGGCAATAACTTGGCAAGTAGCCTTACTACTGTCAATTGGACCTGAATTAGTTTGTTTAACCAATCCAGAGGTGTAGTTATCTTTGATGAATGTTAATACTCCACCTCCATTAGTTCTCACACTTTCAGTTTGTGGTCTAAATGTTTGGAAGGTATTATAACCTGGTATGGCCGGGGTGCTTTCTGCATCCTTAAACTAAGTCTCTGTGACTGCACAGATGTTAACATCTTTTAAAATGAGGGCTGCTTCTAGTAAGTGCAGTTTTAGGTTTAGACTCCTGGCATTTAGCAGTATAGCCTTGAGGTTGCTTTTTGAAGATAATTTTATGTCGAGAATTTTGTTGTTGTGACATTGCTTAAACAAGGCACTATGGGGGAGGCAAAAGCCTTAGCCAGTAACTGAAATCCCAGAAGTGACAGATAAAGACCATCTCTGGCAAAGCAGCTTGGTCTATCTACTATGTCATCCCAGGCTGACAGGTACTGGATTCTCTTAGAATGACACCAGAAACTAAGCCATTTGTTGAAGTCAATAATATTTTGGGAAACATACAGTGCCTCAAACTCGCAGGCACATCAATTCCTGGTCTTTATTAATTTGACCAGATAGTGTGCACACCTGCCAGAGGTTCAAAAATACTGGACCTGGTACTCACGAATATGGATGAGAGCTGCATACCCCTCAGTGTCATGTCCTCATTTGAGAGGTCGGACCACAAAACTGACTCCTTCAAAATAAAAATCAACTCAGTGACCACAGCAAACCCTGTAACAGTTAGGAACTATTCCAAAGTAAACTACATCCTATTAATAGATAGTTTGTCAAAATTCAATGCCCCTCCTAACCCCAAATTCACTGTAGCCCTTATGGGCTTGTTCACAGAGACCATGTACAACCATTTAAATGTCAGAATAGAGGCTGCTGTACCTACTAGACGTAAGCCCGAAACAATTCTAAAAACAAACCATACTGCAGAATCCTAACCTTAATAGGTTATATAACAAAAGGAAAAAATGCATGGCTAAAATCAGGAACAGCAACTCCCATAATGATAAGAGCTTTCTAATTAAACTAAATTAAATTAAACTAAACTGAACTAAACTAAACTAAACTAAAATGGGAAACTAAGAGGACTAATCAAGTCCAACAAGGCCAATTATGAGGTCAAGCTAGCCTCATTGGCTAAAGACAACCACAAGGTCTTCTACATTTATGTCAGTAACCTCAAAGGCAGCACACAGCAGTGTGCCAAACTGGTGGTCAGTGGTGCCACATTCACTGAACAGAGCAACATAGTGAATCTGCTGGCTGACAAATTCAGCTTAAACTTCATCCTCCACTATTCTCTGCCTCCCCCATGAAATACCTACTAGCGTAACCACCCCCCAACTACTGGCAGGGAGCAAGTCCTGGTGGCACTTGCTAAAGCCAAAAGCACAACCTCAGTAGGACTTAATATCTCAGGATTCTTCCTCAGTAGTTGAAACATGACCTGTCAGGAGCACTTGAGTTCATTTTCATCGATAGCCTCAAAACAGGCTTTGTACCGCAAGAATGGTGAACCACAACAGTTATCCCACTTCACAAGGCTGGACCATCAGCCAACCCCAAAAACTGTAGACCCATCAGCCTGACTAGTCAAATATACAAAGCCCTGGAATGAATGATCATGGAAATGATCAAGAAAGACATAGGAAACCTTCAGACAATGGACCCAACCCAGTCTTGCTTTGTCAAGGAAAGTCATTTATACTAAATTTGGTGAGCTTCTTTGAGAGGGTCACCAAGTCAAAGAATGGGGGAAATGGTGCATACCACCTACCTGGACTTGGCTAGGGTATTTGATACCATACCCCACTCAGGTATAGTTGACAAACTCAGGGAACTGGCCATAATCCCCTACATAACTCACTGAGTTGCCAGCTGGCTCACAGACAGGACCCAGAAAGTTGGGACTGGTTTGACTGCCTCTACCATGAGACCAGTTAGCAGTGGGGTACCTGAGGGCTCCTTGCTGTGACTATTCATATTTGGCATCTACTTTTCAGAGGTAAAGGCTACTGTTAAGGGCCTTTGGCTGACCAGGTTCACAGATGTCTGCAATTTGGGAGCTATCATAAATTCCCCATATGACGCAAACCTCTTACAAGAAACTCTAACACAGACAAATGACTGGTGCCAAAGTCAGGGGCTAAACATCAATGCCAAGAAATGTATTATAGTGACTTTTGGGAAAATGCCCATCCAGGCTAATTATTCCGTCAATAAGATACCCCCAAGAGCTGACCTAGTAGTCAGGGATTTGGGAACATATGTAGGCAGTAATTTGGCCTTTGACCAACATGTGGCCAAAATGGTAAGAAAATCATTCTCTGCCACCCGGCTTATAAGCAAGGGCATGGCATTCAGGTCCAAGAAGGTCATAGTGCCACTGCATTTGGCCCTTATCAGACCCATCATTGAGTATAATGCTCCCTTCAACATGTACTTGGCCAGACATCTGCAAAAGTTGGAACGCCCACAAAGATTCCTTACCAGGAGAACCTAGGGTATAAAGACATTGCTCTATACAGATCACCTTAAAGCCCTAGCTATATACTCTGTCCCCCACAGGTTACTGAGAGTCAGTCTATGTCCTGGCATACAAGGTGTCCTCAGATCCAGACTCTGATAGACCTTTTACACATTTGTAAAATGAACAGTATCAGAACAACTAGATCCAAAGATTTAAATTTTTGTTGTGACATAAGTAAGATATATTGGTGAGATAGAGAGGAGTCTCTGAGGATCCCCATGCTCTTGAACAGGCTCCCTATCCATGTGAAGCAGAGCCTATCCCTAACTCTATTTATGTATAACCTTGAACAGTGGATGAGAAATCAGAAATTCAACCCAGGACTGGCCCCCATGTCTGTGATGGACAGAGGCAGACAGTAACTGTGTCCAAACTAATATACCCCTATAATCTTTAGAAACTTCCTTACTAACATACCCCCTCCTAATAAGTGCCCATGATACATAGGGGCACAATTGGGTTGAGTTGCACAGCTAGACTTATAAAGATGCTGGTGGTCATTAGCTTAGTATATAGCTATAAACCTATGAACTGGACAGTATGCCACAGAAGCTGGCTGGATAGAGGGATGAAGAGACCATTGTTTTGTTCCATCATCACATGGAGAGGGTATGGCAACATCAGAGCACTGCCATCCCTTCGAAGTTACAAAGAGGAAGTGGCAGTGATACTGACCGGTTTACTGACCAGTTCGGACAGCACCTTAGCCTTACATGTAGATGCTGTTGTATGTGATGAATGCATGCAGACATTTTGAGAACCATACGTGTGGTCTTTGGAACAGCAAGACTGAGAATGTGAAGAGTGAACTGGAAAAGTCTCAGGTTGTAGTTCTGGAATATTCCCTTACTCGGAGGTACTGCAATCCTAGAGTTCATATAGATCAGGAGTAGAGGAGCACAGACCTCCATGAAAAAGGTACATGGAGATCAGTGCTACACTCTAGTGAACAAATACAATAAAATAACATAAAAAATAAAATAAATGTTAGAGGGTGCATGATGGAAAATGGTTTAATGGAATTACAGGGCATTTTGAGATTTTCTGTATTTCCAGTATGAACACAGTTTATATTTTAATGTTCCAAATTCAAATCTATGGGTTTCCAATTTCTTATAGAGACCTGAGAAAAAGATAACTTCTCCACTTCCCAAACTATATCCCCCAAGACATCAAGCTGACTGGAGAAAGCAGGGTGGAATTGATAAATAGAGAGTGCATGGTTAGGGCTGTGGTGTGGAGGAAGGGCAGACATGGGTATCTCCCCCCAGTCTGCAGAGAAATAAATCAGTTGATATAAAACAATATTGCTTTCTGATAGTCTTTATTTATTTCACAGCTTTACCAGGTACATAGTGTGTCTCAGGGCCCTTTTCCATTAATGACCTGGGCCAAAAACAACAATTACATTAACAAACCAAATATGTAGTTAAAATAATAATTCTAGAGAATTGACTTTCATCTAGGTAAAGATCAAGTAATTAAAATATATTAATAAAGATACTAATTCAATCAATTAAAATAGTTCTTGGTATACATAGGATATTGATATGCACAGTCTTGGCTAAATATTTTTATTTCTGTTTCTCTTCATTTACATAGATGATAATGTTTTCTTTTGTCTTTAGCATCCTAAGTAGGTATATCAACTAAAATAAATCTTTATATAATATTCATATAGTCTTCTGTTATCATCACAGAAACAATACATCTCTCGTTTCCAGCATTACATTTTGCTCACTGCATTACGTAATGCTTATATCCTCATTGCAAGAGTGTATTTTTATTAAAGCCTTATCATACCATATCATAGCTAGCTACAGCTCTCCCACCACGAAGCAGGAAAAGCATACCTGGACTTACAGCCCAACACCTTACTCATGGGTGATTTTAATTATCCTACCACTGACTGCAAAACAAACATGACCACAAACATGCTGGCTCATAGGTTCTTGGACTTTGTCAATGCAAATGCTCTTGAACAGCTAGTCAGTACACCCATAAGAGGCTCAACTGTCCTAGACATAGTACTTACTGACATAGGAGAGAATTGCATTCATACCTGTCAGCCTGGAAACATCAAAAATCTGGACAAAGGCCCATGAAAAATAGGTGCAACTTGTCAAAGGTCTGGATGCTGATTAACATAAAATTTGCATACACAATTACATAACCCCAATCACTCCAAATGGAATTGTGGGATACCAACATTCAAACACAAATTGAAGAACAGAGAAAATATTAAACACAAGATAGAACCAGAACAATAGCATTTTGTTTATATTAAAATGTGTATAAAACTAAAATGCAATGTTCTTTTATAAAAATAAAATTACCAGCTACATTAATATCAATAACAAAATATAACCAGAACAATACTGTTTTAGCTATATTAACATTTGAACTGGTATAAAACTTTGAACTTGTGTAAAACTAAGGCACATTCTACACAACTATGTTCCCAGTGAGTCATTATAGGTTCAAAGGTTCATTGGTGTTTACTAGGCTAACGACCACAAGGGCCTTTTTAAGCTTAGCCATTCGTCCCAAATCTCTGACAAGATCTGATACCCTTGATAAGTGTAAGCAGGGGCTTGGGAGATGAAACATTTACAAGCTAGGGCCTGGGAGATGAACCATTTACAAATTGCCTGTGTCTGTGTCCATTAGAGACATAGGTGCCAAACCAGGGATGAATTTCCTGTTCCCCACCCAATTGTCCAAGTTGCACTTGAATTGGGTTAGGGAGGAACTCTGCTTTACTTGGATGGAGAACCTGTTCCAGAATGGGCTAATCTCTGAGATACATACCTGTCTCTGCAGCAGATAATATGTATATCACAGGCAAGGTTTAAATCCTTAGAATGGATAATTCTGCTGTTGTTTGTTTTGTGGATATGCAGGAGGTCCATCAGAGTGGAGTCTGACAATGCCCTGTATGTCAGAAATAGATCTCCCCTCAAAAGGCTGTAGGAGACAGACTGCAGGAATAGAGCCTTGAGGCGGTCTGCATAGGACATTTTACTTAAGCCCTGTATTCTTTTAGTGATGAACCTCTGTGGAGGATTGCGATCCAATGAACAAAAACTCCTCTCTGTCTACAAACCTAGCAAATCTGCTGGGCATTGTCTGTACTTGTACAAGGTTGCTAATGCCTGGAACTCCTTACCTGTATCCATCAGGTCTATACCCTCCCTCCCATCTTTCAAAACTGCTCTGAAAGACTTCCTAACTAAAATCTGGCTCTGTTCTTATTTAAAACAAGGATAAACTATATCCTGAAATGGAAACAAGTACCTTTTCATTCCTTATATGTCCTTATTCTCCCTTCTTCCCATGCTTCCTTACCTCTATCAAATTCGCTTCCCTGACTTTCTCTCTAAATATACAGTAAGCCTGTTTTCTTTCACTTCATATTGCAATTCCTGTTTGCATTAGACTAATTTACCTTTAATTTGTCTACAAACTGTCTAAAATTTCTCTAAATATTAAATGATCGTCATATAACTTGAATTGATTCTCAACCAATGTTTTTATATTATGTCTAATTTATTATAATTATTTAAACTGCAGATGTTTTTGTTTTATTTTTAAAGATTGTAAAATTAGTGTTCTTAAAATGTTTTGTAAAAATTCAGAGCTTTTCTCCCTGGGCCTCCGTGGAAAATGGGCGCCTACCTAGTTGGACTTTCCTAATAATTAAATGTCAATAAATACATGAGAAGCATGATGCATGTGCGAGCACACACACACACACACACACACACACACACACACACACACACACACACACACACACACACACACACACACACACACACACACACACACACACACACGGATGGCTAAAGCCATTACCTCCCATCTAATAAGTGTGTTTGTTGTGTTTGTGGCCAAATAAGAGTGTGTTTAATTCCCTTCAGTATGCCTCTCAACTGTCCCTGATTTCAAAGGACACCTTGTTTTGGCTCAAACATTTCTTCTGTACCTCCTAATATTGTGGATTTGGTGAGAAAATGTAGTGAAATGCATTTAATAAATAATGATGACCATTATAACTACACATTTTCTTTTACTTCTGAAAATGAATTTTAATTCACAATCTATTATATTGTCAAATTTCCATATCAATGTGGATAACTTAGTCTCATTCAAATATCATGTTTCTCTCTATAGTCAGGAAATTCAAGGGAATATCTTGATTAATTTTGTATTTGTCCCTGATTTGGGAGGCTTCCATAAGGAATGGACAGGATGTCTACCACCACTATGTGCTACGTATTACTTGGAAAGCACACTTCAGTCAGTCCAGGGTAAACCCCTCAATAAAACATGGCTGTTCTCCTCTCTTGTTCATAGGTTCATAGGTAGCTATTAGGCTATCAGCCCTAGGGCCTATAGAAGCCTAGCCAAAAAGGTACCCTGGCTTTCGCCACCCAAGAAAATTATTTTCCTGTACCCCTGTCGAGCAGAGCCACAGAGGTGATCCCTGGGATGAATTTCCTATTTCCCATCCAATCATCAAGATTTTTCTTGAAGAGTGCTAATGAAGAGATTTGTTTGATATAGATAGGTAGTTTGTTCCAGAGCATGCGAAATCTCTGGGACAGGAATCTGTCCTACCAGCATGTTCTGTTTATTGTGGTGACAAGGTTTAGGTCCCTAGAGTGTGTAGCTCGGAGGGATTGGGATTTCTTTAAGTGGATCATGTTCAACAGCTCTGGGTTTGACATAGCTTTGTATGATAGGCAGAGATTGCCTCTGGGTAGGCGATATGCGATGAAGTAAAGCTGGAGTTTTTTGAGACGGTCTGCGTAGGGCATCTGTTTGAGGCTGGTAATCCTCTTTGTGAGGTATTTCTGTGGCCTTTCCAGTTGTTGTAGATGTCTTGTGAAGTATATATCAAAAGGGGCATTGTACTCTATAATGCGTGTAATGAGTGATGAGTAGAAGGGAACAATGACCTCTTTTTTCCTGAATGAGAATCCTTTTGTGATGAGGTGTGCCGCATAAAAGGATTTCTTGACTACTGTGTCGATGTGATTATCAAAGGAGAGACTACTGTCCACCTGTCTCCCAAGGTCTCTTATGACACTTTTGGTGTTAAGTAGACTACCGCTTATGTGGTAGCTCATGGGCACAGAGTTTTTGCCAAAGGGGATGACAATGTACTTCTTGGCATTGAGCTTGAGGCCATGGCTTTGACACCAGGCATCTGTCTCAGTGAGGCCCTTTTGTAGGATGTCCACATCATTAGGAGTTTCAATTATGGCTCCTAGTTTGCAGTCATCTGTGAGCTTCATTAGCCAAAGACCTGTGTTAGCCTGTACTTCAGAAAAGTAGATACCTAACAGGAGAGGATCCAGGACTGAACCCTGTGGTACTCCACTTGTCACTGGTCTGAAGTCAGATTTGGAGTTTGCTACTTTCACAGTGTGGATTCTGTCAGTGAGCCATTTGGCAACCCATCTTGTGACATAGGGATTTATACCTATTTTAATGAGTTTATCTATAATTCCAGAGTGGGGGATGGTGTCAAAAGCCTTGGAGAGATCTAGATAGGCTGAGTGAACCACCTTACCCTCGTCTACGGCTTTGGTGACTGCTTCAAAGAAGTCTGTCAGGTTTAGAAGACATGATCTGCCTTTTACAAACCCAAACTGGGTGGGGTCCAGAGTTTGGAGATTACCAATGTCTTTGTTTATAAGTTCCATGATGATATGTTCCATGGCCTTGCAGACAAGGCTTGTTAAGCTAATGGGGTGGTAGTCACCGGGGTCCATGGTGGCTCCTCCTTTGTGGAGAGGGATAACCGTCACTGTGCACCATTCAGTGGGCACAAAGCCTGAGGTGAGGCTATGATTGAACATGGTACTTAGGTGGGGTGCCAGTTCATTCTGTAGTTCATGTAGAACACAGCCTGGGATGTTGTCAGGTCCCATGAATGCTGTGTTCTTGGGTTTAGAGAGTGTGTTTTTTACCTGTGCAGCCGTGATTACAGGAACTTTGCATTCTTTTGGTATAGAGATGCGCCCTTTAGGGGGTGAGATGGGGGTAAAGTTAACACTGAACCTATCTGCCAGGATATTGGCAATATCAGTTGGTTCTGTATATTTAGTGCAATTGTGCTGCAACTCAGAGCAGATCTGAATGTTGCCATTGAGGTTCTTGACATAGTTATAGAATGCTTTGTGGTTGTCTTTAGAATCAGTGGCAATTTTGTTTTCATAACTAGCTTTAGAGGATTTTATGAGGGATCTTAGCTTCTTACTGAGGCTGACCAGGGAGTTCCTCCAATCATGGGATTTTACTCTTTTTTGCAACAGTTTCTTTCTTCTGTTGTAGAGTTTGTTTATGGCAGGGGACCACCAGATTGGCTTCCTATTTTTGGAGGATAGCATCTTGGTTCTGTTAGGGATAGCACGATCCATGCACTCATGTAAGTGCTTATAAAGTGCATTTGTGTAGGATTCAGCAGTTGTACCTCTACTGTCCATCTGCATGGGTATCGTGAAGTTTGCCACTTCTGTCTTAAGAAGCGTGAAGTTGGCTTTGGTGAAATTTTTTACGGTGGTTTCCCTAATGGGGGGTGGGGGCAGGATGTGGATGTCTAGGGTGATTAGCTTGTGGTTGGATGTGACCAATGAGGACTTGACCTCTGGTGTGGAACACCGGTCGCCCATGTTGGTAATCACCAGGTCTAGGATATTGCTGCCCCTGGTGGGGATGTGGATAAGTTGATCCAAGACATTGGAATTTATGAATTCCAGAAAATGTTGAGCAAAAGAGTTGGTACATGAGTAGTTTTCCCAGTTAATGGTGGGGTATTTGAAATCGCCCATTATTAGGGTGTTGGGTTGTACCCTAATATTTTCCAGTGTATCAAGAAATGAGGAGTGGGAATCCTGGGGCATGGTGGGGAATGTGTAGCAATTTGCAATTTGGATTGCGGTCTTGCCCAGAGTTAGTTGCACTTGGATAATCTCAGATGCATTATGCTGAGCAACTAGCCTGGAGGTGTCTTAATGAATATGGACACGACTCTGCCTTTAGTGTTTGGTCCAGGTTAGGTGGGCGAAAGATGTGGTATAAATTATAGCTTGGTAATGTAGGGGTGCTCTCTGGAGCCTTGAACCAGGTTTCTGTCACTGCACAGATGTCGATGTTCTCCATTTTAAGGAGTGCCACGAGTGAATGCATTTTGAGGCTTAGACTTCAAGCATCGAGTAGCATTATCCTCAGATTTTGCTTGCTTGTACCTTTTATGGTGGTGAATTTGTCATTTGAACCTTGCCTAAAAAAGGCACTATAGGGGTGGCAAGAGCCTTAGCCAGTATCCGGACTCCCAAGGGTGACAGGTGCAGGCCATCTCTGGCAAAGCATTGTGGTCTGTTGATCATGTCATCCCAGGCAGACAGATACTGTATCCCCTTAGAATGACACCAGAAGCTTAGCCAATTGTTGAAGTCAATCATTTTGTCCTTGTACTGTGGTATAATTCTGGGTGATGGCAGGATGCTACTCAGGGCTAGGGTCATACCTGCCTGGGCTACAAGATCGGAAAGCTCCTCCATGTCTCTTTTTATGTAGTCCAGGGAGGTACATCTCAGGTCATTCACACCAACATGGACAATGACAGAGTCATATTTGTACTTGTTGTGGAGTGACGTGAGTGCGTGCATTATGTGGCGGATCCTGGCACCCGACAGACAGCTAACAGTAACTTTCTCCTTGTTTGGCCTGGTGAGTGGACCATCAGTATGCCTGACTATAGAGTCACCTATGACTAGAGTGTTGGGTACGTTGTTATGCCTTATGGGCTGTGGTTAAGTGGCACACTGAGTTTGTGGGCTATGTGTCATTTGGGTTGTGTTGGGGGTGGAGATTGCTTGCGTTTCTGCTTTGGAGGTCTCTCTTGCTTGAGCAGATTTTTATTGAGAGCCTCCTTGAATGTAAGTGTGTGCTTTATGTTGCTGTGTGTGTGTGTGTGTGTGTGTGTGTGTGTGTGTGTGTGTGTGTGTGTGTGTGTGTGTGTGTGTGTGTGTGTGTAGGTTTTGCGGGACTATGTGATGAGTGTGGTGTGGTGCAAGTATTTACCTTCTCCTCTTGACTGTCTAGTCCAGTCTTGGGTGAAGAGAGCTTTGCTTCCAGTTTGGCTGTATAAGTGCATCTCTCACAGGTTGTAGTGATGGGTGGTAGGAGGAGAGGGTTGTCTGTGTACATGAGGCAATTGCTGCATTGCCCCCAAGATGCCCAGATTCATCAGGTAGACAGGAGAAAACACCGGGAGCTGACCATTAGACATGCCTGAAGAGGTGCTTATTTATTAAGTACTAAAAACTGTTTTCCTCTAGACAAGTGAGGAAAGTTGAGTGCTGTAGTAATTTGTAGCTTATTTAGTGCTTACAATGAGTTCTGAACAAGTACTGAGCTCAGAGAAACAGATTTGAGTGCTAAAACTAAACAACTGGCTAGTTCTAAGGGAAAATTTGAAGAGTACACTTTATGGCGCCGGGAATAGTTTAACCCTAGCTAAGCGGAGATGCATAACGTGCATTTTTTTTATATAACAGTAACAAATGAGCAAACTGATTTAAACAAATTAACCAATAAAAAGCTAAAAACTGAGCCCCGTTCCAGCAGTCTTCAATCAGACAAGTTCTAACTGCACACTACTGCCACTAGGGTCATGCTCTGTTTTATAAACCTGCACTAAGTAAGACTTATCAAAATAACTGGGCCCTGGTTCTGTCAGCTTGCGTACGTACCAAGTGTGGCCTTGTCACACCAAGCTTGAAATTTATTGGTTATGGTTAAGTGAGGCCGCTGCTTAAAAACAAGTAAAAATAAAATGCACACCTGAAGCCAACGGTATTAGCATCACCCCCCACTCCATGCACACACACTCTCTCTGCCATGGATTTTCAGTGTCAAATGGACTAAACATGAGCTGCAAAAGTATTAGTAAGTGTAAGTGATTCATAGCAGATTATTATTTACAGGTGTAAATGGCAGCAAGAAATCATCAGCCTTTCCAGCTATCAAGGTCACCCTTCTGACTCTGGCCACAAACTTGTAATTTGTATTTACAGTAAACATAAATGATGGGGGGGGTGCAAAGAAAGCAAGGGTCCAGTTTCATAAGTCCGCTGTACCTGACTGTGTCAAAACACATGTTCTTCAATAAGAAAGCAGCAGGATTTGCCATTTTCTGTCTTAACTGAGTTCAGTGGCTTGCAAAGTAAGCACTGTAATAAATTAAGTTCTGACTTCCTCTTTCCTTCCTACTTATAACAGGAATAAGCACTGAAGAAACACCACGCCATGCAAGCAACTGACACTGTATGTATGCGCACTTAGCGAGACTGACAGTGTACTTGAACTAAGTCCTTGCATTGCTAGCACGTGCTTTGCAATACCGTGCAGCTTGTATGGTGACTGCTTTCACTCCAATCACTACCTCTTTAGAAACATTTGCTTAAAGACAGGTATATAACGTGTTAATTAGGGTATGTGATACAAACACTCAGAAAAGAAATACAAACTGTAGGATCTCCATATTCATAGAAAATAATATATTTACATTTTTCTAAAAACTGCAAACTACTTAAGTCTACATTATCAACTTGCAGTCAGCCACAAGTCTTTATCCTGATAACAAGAGAGTAAGTCCTTTGCTGAGGCTGATGTAAAAGTACTGTCATGCCAAGGAATATATGTGATGTTGTAGATTCTAACAGGTAATAATCTTTAAATAGAAAATCAGATGCAAAATGATACAGAAAGTATTAACATGTTAGACAATCTGCAACAAAAACATTGTAATAAAATCAGACTTAATAAGCTGCAGGTTCTGCATAACTAAACATCCATTTTTTGGCTAAAATAATCAAAATAAAATTATACAAGTTCACTGTCTTTTTACAGCAGCATCTGCATTCAGCACCTGTAGGACAGATAGTGGGAGCCTACCTGCCATCCTTACTTTCCTTACCTAAAACATTTAGCTGCCCCCCCCCCTTGGAACCACTTAGTGGGAGCCTACCTGCCATCCTTACTTTCCTTACCTAAAACATTTAGCTGCCCCCCTTGGAACCATTTAGTGGGAATCTACCTGCCATCATTACTTTCCTTACCTAAAACATTTAGCCGCCCCCCCTTGAAACCATTTAGTGGGAGCCTACCTGCCATCCTTACTTTCTTACCTAAAACATTTAGCTGTCCCCCTTGGAACCACTTAGTGGGACACTACCCGCCATCCTTACTTTCCTTACCCAAAACATTTAGCTGCCCCCCTTGGAACCATTTAGTGGGAGCCTACCTGCCATTCTTACTTTCCTTACCTAAAACATTTAGCTGCCCCCCTTGGAACCATTTAGTGGGAGCCTACCTGCCATCCTTACTTTCCTTACCTAAAACATTTAGCTGCCCCCCTTGGAACCATTTAGTGGGAGCCTACCTGCCATTCTTACTTTCCTTACCTAAAACATTTAGCTGTCCCCCTTGGAACCACTTGATCATTCCACTTTTAAAGTCACTTTCACCGACCGTGTCAAAAGGCTTTCTCCACTCCAACTGCACCTTGGCAAGCGCCCCCTAAAAAGTATCTGGGTCCATCACAAAGAGGTTATGCAAGCCTTTGAAGGATCGTATCTCATGAAAATCACTAGCTTCTGGCATTCAGGAGTTAACACTCCAAGACGAAGAGCTGCTGTCCTAATGAATAACTGTAGAACACAATTAAAAAAAGAAAGCACCTCCTTGACAAGTAGGCGAAGGGCTGCAGCCATAAAGAACTTTTTTTTAAGCACTCCCTGTCTCAAACAGGCAGTTAGGCACCGCTTCATGATGCTGATGTCATTGCACATGCCCCTGCGCATTGATGATGTTGCAGGATACGCTGCTGATGTGTGATGCATCAGCAATAATGGAAAATTGTAACTAAAAAAATCAGGATTTGAAGGGGCCATTTGGGAATTTGTGGCACCCCATTGTTTTGCCATCAAAACTGGGAAATACTGAGGAATTCGGTATGGTTGAGAGGTATGATTGCATCCCCATGTGATGTCCTCCCTGGTAAGGTTGGACCATAAATCAGTCTTTTTTGATGTAATTATAGCACCAGATACGCCATCAAGCTCAAAAACGCTTAAGAATTTTTCAAAGGCAAACTACCTCCTACTAAGTGCTGGTATAAGAAGTTTCAAAGCCCCCTCAAGTGCAGATAACATGGACTTCTATGCAGAGGTGTACACCAATGCCCTGTATAACTACATAAATCAGTCTTTTTTGATGTAATTATAGCACCAGATACGCCATCAAGCTCAAAAACGCTTAAGAATTTTTCAAAGGCAAACTACCTCCTACTAAGTGCTGGTATAAGAAGTTTCAAAGCCCCCTCAAGTGCAGATAACATGGACTTCTATGCAGAGGTGTACACCAATGCCCTGTATAACTACTTAAGCAGTTGTATAGAATTGTCAGCTGGAGGTAATAGCTAACCTGCTAGCTGACAGATTTGGTGCAAACTTCAACTCCCTTGTCTCCTCCAGTCATCCCACAAAGTATACCTGCCATTCCTCAGATTATTATCTCAACAGAGCAGATCATCTCAACACTCTCCAAGGCCAAAAACGTGGCCTCAACGGGACCAGACAACATCCCAGTTTGCCTTTTAAACAACTTAATACATGACCTAGGAGACTTACTTGAATCCCTGTTTAACGATAGCCTGCGAACTGGCTATGTTCTGGTGGAATGGAGGACAGCAACAGTAATCCCTCTGCACAAAGGTGGGAAGTATAGATCCATAAACTTGACTAGCCTCATCTGCAAGGCCATGGAAATAATCATTATGGACCTTATTAACAAGGACATAGGTAATCTCCAAACTCTGGACCTAACCCAGTTCGGATTTGTTAAAGGTAGATCATGCCTGTTAAACATGGCTGACTTTTTTGTGAGAAAGTCACCACAACCCTGGACAAGGGAAAACCAGTGCATACCACCTATCTTGCCCTAGCCAAGAATTTGACACAATCTCCCACTCAGGTATTACAGAGAAACTTTCCCAGTTGGGAATTAACCCCTACATTACCAGATGGGTAGCCAACTAGCTCACCAAAAGGACACATACTGTACCACAGGGTTCTGTGATGGAGGGCCCCTTACTGTTTGGAATTTATTTGTCAGAAGTTCAGGCAAACTTGGACAGCCTGTGGCTGGCCAAGTTCACTGATGATTGCAAATTGGGAGCAATCACTGAGTCCCCTAATGATGTTAATATACTGCAGACAGGGTTAATGCAGACAAATGATTGGTACCAAAGCCACAGATTAAAGTTAATTGCAAAAAAAAGCATTATTATTCCCTCTGGGAAAACTGGCATCCCTGTCAATTACATTAAAGACAGCACCCCCTAAGTGTAGACCCAGTGGTATGTGATCTGGGTACTCAGGTTGATAGCAACCTGAACTTTGACCACCACGTTTCCACAGTAGTAAGGAAATCCTTCTATGTGGCATATCTTATAAGTAAAGGCATTGCATCTAGATCTAAGGATGTTATAATTCTATTATATTCGGCCCTCAACAGACCAGTAATTGAGTACACTGTTTCCTTTTGCATGTACTTCACCAGACACCTGCAACAACTGTTGAGACCACAGAGGTTTCTCACCAAGAAATTACAGGGTACACAAACAAGTTTTACATGGACAGACTGAAAGTCCTGTGACTGTATTGTGTCTTCTACAAGTTGCTAAGGGGTGACATGTGCCTGGCTTGCAAGGCAGTCTCTGACCTGGCCCTGATGGAAATGCCATGCATTCATATATCAAACTGCATGAGGGTCACTCATTCCAGGGATCTTAACCTAGCCTCTGACATGAACAGGTCATGCTGGAGAGATAGATACATCTCCTGGAGACTGCCACTTCTCTGGAACAAGCTTCCAATTGACATGAAACAAGCACCTCCATGACCCTCTTCAAATGCAACCTAGATCAATGGATGGGTGCCTGCAGATTCACTGCTGGGGTGACGCCCATGTCCCTCCTGGACAGAGGAAGTCGTTATTAACTACCATAGACCCTTACTTCTGTGAAATTCACTCATTTAACCACCAACAACTGGAACAACTTGGGATAAATATGGTTAGGCTTGCAAGGGCTCTAGGGCTGTTAGCCTAGTAGCCTTCTATGAACCTATGAACCTATGTACTGTATTCCATTATGATAAACATTTTATACTTGCAGGCTGAAAGCAGGGATGTATGTTATTTAGTAATGGCATCTTGTGAGTGCAGCTTCAGCTGTATGCTGTTGCTTTTATTTGTTGTAACTGGTATACCTCTGCCTTCAAGTCAAGTTGAGAAAAGGCTACAGCTGTATGGAGCAAACAACGGACTAACAACATACAATAGATAAATGTATAATATCCAAAGAAAATTATGCAACATTACCGAAAACGTCTAATGTTATTTTCTTGTCCTGTCTTTCTTGATTGTACATGATTATGCACATATATTCTCCTGAATCTTGTAGCCTGATGTCTTTGAGTAAGAGTGAGGCATTTCCATTGCTAATATTCTCACAGAAGAGGTTTGCCCTTGAGTTGAGGATCCTGTTTTCATCCATTACTTCATCATATCTGGCCACTTCTGTCCCATTTAATGTCCATATTACCAGGAGGATAGTAGTGTCCACTGTCTCAGAAGCAATGGTAAAGTGACACCCCAGCATCACGCTGGACCCAGACTGTACCTTAATCATGGAGTGCGGTACTAATACTTGTATAGAAGTACCTGCAACACAAAGAGGCGACAGAAAACAAGTCATGAGCAGTGCAATTCACAGAAACAAATCCAAAACATTATATGTGAGCAAGGCAAAATGTCTTAAAGTAATTCATAGATTAGTACTAGGCTAACTGCCATTTTGGGCCATTTGAAGCCTAGCCAGTTACCCCATGTGAGAATCAAACCCTGCACCTTGTGTCTTTAAGATAAACACCTTAACCATTATGTCATCCCCTCCCCCCTTGTAACAATGCACAATGAAATAACTAATATTATAAGAGAATCAGGAACCACTATACAAAAAATATAGCCAACAAGCTCATAAACACTGCACCTCTAAGCAAGGTGTGGGTCAAGTTGAGTTGCATCTTGCAAGCTTATCTATAAAATAATGGTTGGTACCTGCCCTGTACTAGTTTTGGTTCTGGTTTAGTTTAATTTCATTTCTCAAACAATCAGGTCTTTCTTTTATGTGAGGAAAACATCTACAAAACATCTAAGGTGCATGCTGTTAGAGCTAAGACAGTACATCAGATTTCTCCAGAAACTTGTGTAAGGCAAGAATGCCAAGGCTTGCAAGAAACATCCTTGGCTGATGCATAGTGAAAGGCATCAGATTTCTTTATTTTGACAAAACATGCCAGTTACAAATAATCAAGTCATCCTTTTGTATGTGAAGCAATTTGACTATAAGAACTTTGCCTTGTGGGTATGTGTCTCAGTACAGATTTATCAATAGTCCTTCATATCTTTCTGTTATTAATAATGACAAAGTTTTGTTTTATTAGTAGTTCTTCATATTTTTATGTTATTAATAATGACAAGTTTTGAAATAAAGGATATTATAACAGCAGCATCAGATGAAGTGGTTGTTTAACTTCCTTTAGACAACGGGCAAACTGTACATCAGTACCTGGATTGGAGAACAAGTGTTCTCCAGCAGGGTATTAATGTACAGGTAATGCCCAGTGAAAAACGAGCCCACTACTTCATGGCAGCATATCAAGCTGCCATGGAGCTCGGACTGAGAAAACAAAACCACCACCATTATTTTATGCTCACTAAACAGTGGTGAGTGTAAAACGTAAACAAATAATAAGAGAAAAAAGGTGTGTGTGTGTGTGTGTGTGTGTGTGTGTGTGTGTGTGTGTGTGTGTGTGTGTGTGTGTGTGTGTGTCTGTCTGTCTGTAAGTGTATGCATGCACGTCTGTGAAACTGAAAGGGAGCGAGCCATTATTTTGCACTCATTAAGCAGTGCTTTTGCTGTTTAGCGAGTGTAAAATAAAAAAAAAATAAATAAATAAAATAAAGTGTTTGTGTGAGTGTATGCATGTGTGAGAGTAAAAGAAAGAGAGAGAGACATCGATCAAGTGAAAAAGAACCTTGTTGTGTATGTGTGTGTGTGTGTGTGTGTGTGTGTGTGTGTGTGTGTGTGTTTATGTTTCTGTCTGCATGTGTGAGTGAATGCATGCATTAAAGCAGAGACTGTATGTGTGTGTGTGTGTGTGTGTGTGTGTGTGTGTGTGTGTGTGTGTGTGTGTGTGTGTGTGTGTGTGTGAGTGAGTGAGTGAGTGAGTGAGTGAGTCAGTGAGTGAGTGAGTGAGTGAGTGAGTGAGTGAGTGAGTGAAGTGCAAAAGTGATCCAACGATCCCCTGGTATCATGTGCCAGAGAGAGTGAAGAGAGAATGATACCTGCCAGCGCTTAGAGATGGGCTGACTGTAAAATTGTGTTTTACTTACCTATGTATTTTTTAAGTACTATTTTATATTTTTGATATATTTTTGGATGTAAAATGCTTCCTCCAATATAAAATAGTACTTAAAAATACTCAAGTAAGTAAAACAACAATTTTACAGAGAGTCCATTCTCTAAGTGCAATAATGTTCTCCAGGGTATGTGTTCATAGGTTCATAGGTTCATAGGTAGATACTAGGCTATCTGCCCGAGGGCATTTATAAGCCTAGCCAGAGTGTGTCAGCTTTTGCCACCCCATTGATTAATTAACTGAGCCTCTGTCAAGCAGAGCCAATGAAGTGATCTCAGGGGTGTTATTTTCTGTTACCCATCCACTTGTCTAGGTTTCTCTTGAAGAGTGTTAGTGAGGGGCTTTGCCTAATGTAGATAGGAATTTTGTTCCAAAGCATGGGGAGTCTCTGTGACAGGAATCTATCCCTCCAGCATGTTCTATTTATTGTTGTGGCGAGGTTTAGCTCATTAGAGCACGTGGCTCGCAGTGACTTGGATTTCTTTAGGTGGAGCATGTCCATCAATTCTGAGTTGGACATGGCTTTGTATGTCAGGCAGAGATCACCTCTGAGTAAACAATATGCCACTGAGTACAACCAGAGTTTTTTCAGTCGATCTGCATAGGACATATGTTTGAGGCCAGTATTCCTCTTGGTGAGGTCCTTTTGTTGTCTTTCCAGCTGTTGGAAGTCTCTTGTGAGCTACATCCCAAATGGGGCATTGTACTCTATTATGGGTCTGATGAGTGATGAGTAGAGGGGCACTATAACCTCTTTATTTCTAGATGCGAACCCTTTAGTAATTAGATGGGCCACATAGAAAGATTTCCTAACTACTTTGGCAATATGATTGTCAAAGGAGAGTTTATTATCTACCTTGGTCTCCAGATCTCTTATTACCTCTTCTGTATTAAGGGAGCTGCCACCTATGTGGTAATTTGTGGGTGTTTTGTTTTTCCCAAATGGGATGACTATGCATTTTTTGGCATTTAGCTTGAGGCCATGACTTTGACACCAGGTGTCCGTCTCAGTAAGGCCTTTTTGGAGGATGTCCGTGTCAGCTGGAGAGTCAGTTATGGCTCCCAGTTTTTAGTCATCGGCGGACTTTGTTAGTCATAGCCCTCCTGTGTTTGGCTGTACTTCTGAAAAGTATATGTTGAATAGTAGGGGTCCCAGGACCGAGCCTTGTGGGACACCACTTGTGACTGGTTTAGAGATGGACCTGGAGCCTGCTATTCTTACCGCATGAGTTCTGTCTGTAAGCTAGTTGGCAACCCATCTTGTGACATAGGGGTTTATTTTCAGGCTGGTGAGTTTTTCTATAATACCTGAGTGAGAAATGGTGTTGAAGGACTTGGGAGGTCAAGGTAGGCTGTGTGAACCACCTTACCCTTGTCTATGGCCTTGGTGACTGTCTCAAAGAAGTCAACCAGATTTAGTAGGCATGATCTGCCCTTAACAAAGCCGAACTAGGTCGGGTCAAGTGTTTGGAGGTTCCCAATGTCTTTGTTAATGAGTTCCATGATGATGCGCTCCATAGCCTTGCAGACCAGGCTAGTCAGGCTTAAGGGGTGATAGTTACCAGAGTCAGTTGTGGCCCCTCCTTTGTGGAGCGGAATAACCATTGCTGTGCACCATTCTATGGGCACGTAGCCTGTGGAGAGGCTGAGGGTGAACAGCGTGTTTAGGTGGGGGGGGGGTTAGTTTATTCTGTAGTTCATGCAAGATGTATCCTGGGACACCATCTGGCCCCATTGACACTGTGTTTTTGGCTTTTGAAAAGGCTGTTTTCACCTGTGTGTCTGTGATTTCTGGGACACTACACTTTTCTGGTATTGTTGTGGGCCCTTTTGGAGGTGAGAGGGAGTTAAAGTTTGCAGTGAATCTATCTGCCAGGATGTTGTCAATATCAGTAGGTTCAGTATATTTTGTGCTATTTTGCACTAGCTCAGAGCATATCTGTGAGTTGCCACTTAGATTCTTGACATAGCTAAAGAAGGCTTTGTGGTTATCTTTTGAATCCTTGGATATTTTTCTGTTGAAGTTAGCCTTGGATGATTTTATGAGGGACCTAAGTTTCTTACTGATACTGATCAGGGATGTCTTTCCTTCTTGGAATTTGCTTTTTTTCTGAACTAGTTTAATCCTTTTATTGTATAACCTGTTTATGGCAGGGGTCTATCAGACTGGTTTCCTTCTCTTAGGGGAGTGAGTCTTGGTTTTGCTAGGGATAGCATGATCCATGCATCCTTGTAGGTTCTCACAGAGTGCATTTGTAAAGGATTCTGCATTTTGGGCAGTGTTATCCTTTAGCGTGGGGGCTGTGAAACTTACCACCTTTGTCTTAATTAAGGTGAAGTTTGCTTCAGCAAGGTTTTTCACTGTGGTTTCCTTGGTTGGGGGATGGTGGTGGGGTGTGGACATCCAGAGTGATTAGTTTATGGTCTGATCTAACTAGTGACAGGTTGACCTCCAGTGCGGAACACCTGTCGCCCATGTTGGTGATGACCAGGACCAGTATGCTTTCACCTCTCGTAGGGGAGTTTACCAGCTGATCCAGGGCATTTGAGCTGATAAATTTCAGGAAGCGCTGAACCTGGGAGTTTGTACTCAAGTAGATTTCCCATTTAATGCTAGGGTAATTGAAATCGCCCAATATCAGGGTGTTTGGTAGGACCTTCATGTTTTCCAGTGTCTCCAGAAAGGCAGACTGGTGGTCCTGGGTCATGGAGGGTGATCTGTAGCAGGCCACAATTTGCATTGCAGATTTGCCTGATGTTAGTTGCACATGGATGATCCTATAAGTATCATGCTGCACCACTAACCTGGAGGTGTAGGCATCCTTGATGAATATGGATACACCCCCTTCTTTTGTGTTTTGGTCCGTGTTCTGTGGCTGAAGTGTGTGGTATGAGTTGTAGCCCAGTAGTGCTGTAGTGCTCTCTGGAGCCTTGAACCAGGTTTCTGTTACTGCACAGATGTCGACGTTCTCCATACTGAGGAGTGCTTCGAGCACATGCATTTTGAGATTTAAACTCCTGGCATTGAGTAGCATTACCCACATTTTTTTATTTGTGTTGTTTATGGAGGTGGGTTTGACTTTTGAGCCTTGCCTAAAAAAGGCACTATGGGGGCAGCAAGAGTCTTGGCCAGTATTTGGAAGCCTAGGGGTGACAGGTGCAAGCCATCTCTTGCGAAGCAACCCGGCTTGTTGAGCATGTTGTCCCAGGCTGACAGACACTGGATCCCCTTTGAATGACACCAGAAGCTTAGCCAATTGTTGAAATTGATCATTTTTTCTTTATACTGAGGTATCATTTATATGAGGGCAGGATGCTACTCAGCGTCAGGGTCATACCTGCCTGGGCTACATGATCAGAGAGCTCTTCCATGTCTCTTTTCATGTAGTCCAAGGAGATACATCTCAGGTCATTCACACCAACATGAACAATGACAGAGTCTTATTTGTACTTGTTCCAGAGTGACCTGAGTGCTTGTGTTATGTGGCAGATTCTGGCTCCCGACAGGCAGCTAACAGTAATCTTCTCCTTGTCCAGTCTAGTGAGTGGGATGTCAGTGTGCCTGCCTATAGAGTCACCTATTACTAGTGTGTTAGGTATGTTATTTCACCTTAAGGGCTGTGATTGTGTGGCATATTGATTTTGTGTTTTATGTGTTGTCTGTTTTGTGATGGGAGGTGCAGGTTTTTTGGATGTCTGCTTTGGAGCTCTCAGATGCTTTTGCAGGTTTTTATTTAGACCTTCTGAGTATGGTTTAGTGTATTTATGTGTATTTTTTGCCAGTGCTGGTTTAGTAGGTCTATGTGGGGCTGGAGATGTGGTGCAAGTGTTACCCTTCTCCTCATGACTGTCTGTTACAGTCTTGGGTGGAGAGACCTTAGCCTCCAGTTTGGCTGTATAATTACATCTCTCGCATATGTTAGTGTTTTGTGGTAGGAGGAGAGGGTTGTCTGTGTGCATCAGGCAGTTGTAACATTGCCTCAGGATACCCAGGTTCACCAGCTGGACTGCAGAGTACACCTGAAGTTGCCCTTTGGTCATGCCTGAATAGTAGGGTGAGCTGCTTAGTCGCTTGGTTGGTGAGGGGTGGATAAAGAGCCTTGCCCTGCTGGGCAATCAAGTATTGGGGTATATTAGTACTTGCTATTAGGTCTGAGAAAGTGCTGGACTGTAGGATGCATTTTGAGTGCTTAGGTTGAGAGACTAGTTTCAAGGGAAAAACTGAAGAGGAGACTTAATGGAGCCGGGAATAATTTAACCGTAGCTAACCGGTGCTGCCCAGTGCGTAAAGCGCATTTTTTAAACTACTAACTTCTGGTCTGGAACCACTCCTCCAGGGACAGATGGCTGCTCAAAGTTCCCCTCTCTCACAGGTGAACAGAGAAACTTCCCTCTGTCCAAGTAAGGTATGGGCAACTCAGAAACTTGTAACAGAGCCCTGAATTCAGCACTAGTCTGAAAACTGGACTATACTAGCTTAGAAAGGCGGGAAACAAGGAATGTT
The DNA here is from genome assembly GCF_019279795.1 of Protopterus annectens. Taxonomy (NCBI): domain Eukaryota; kingdom Metazoa; phylum Chordata; order Ceratodontiformes; family Protopteridae; genus Protopterus; species Protopterus annectens. Next base: position 1,757,626,835 of record NC_056744.1, on the reverse strand, counting down.
TTTTTTTTTTTTTTTTTAAAGATAAGGCAAAAGCAATAAAAAGTACACTTAAAACAGCTTTAAATGACTACAAGCGACCAGAAAAGGCTATCGTACTTTAGTGTGTAGCCTACAACAGTTAAACAATTTATTTAAACAAAAAAACAACTTTTTAAAAGTGCAGGCAGTCAAATAAGTACAATATGTGAAAAAAACAAGCTTTTAAATCACAATATCATCATCTTTTTTCAGCTGTTCCCGTTAGGGGTCGCCACAGCGGATCTTCTGTTTCCATTTCTTCCTGTCCTCTGCATCATACTCTTTCACACCAACTGCCTGCATGTCCTCTCTCACCACATCCATAAACTTTATCTTAGGCCTTCCTCTTTTCCTCTTACCTGGCAGCTCCATCCTTAGCATCCTTTTCCCAATATACCCAGCATCCCTCCTCAGCACGTCCAAACCAATGCAATCTCACCTCTCTTGCTTTGTCTCCAAACTGTCCAACCTAAGCTGAGCCTCTAGTATACTGATTCCTAATCCTGTCCATCCTAGTCACACCCAGTGAAAATATTAACAGCTTTAACTCTGCCACATCCAGCTCTGACTTCTGCCTTTTCGTCAATGCCACCGTCTCCAACCTATATAACATAGCTGGTCTCAGTACCCTCTTGTAGACCTTCCCTTTCACTCTTACTGGTACCCGTCTGTCACAAATCACTCCTGACACTCTTCTCCACCCATTCCACCCTGCCTGCACTCTCTTTTTCACCTGTCTTCCACACTCACCATTACTCTGAACTGTGGATCCCAAGTACTTAAACTCATCCACCTTTACCAACTCTACTCCCTGCATCCTCACCATTCCTCTACCCTCCCTCACATTTACACACATATAATCTGTTTTAGCCCTGGTCCCTACTCTCACTACATATCACAAAATCATCTGCAAACATCATAGTCCATGGGGCCTCCTGTCTGATCTCATCTGTCAACCTGTCCATCACTACTGCAAATAAGAAAAGGCTCAGAGCTGATCCTTGATGTAATCCTACCTCCACCTTAAACATATCTGTCACTTTCACCGCAGTCCTCACCAATGTCACACTACCCTCGTACATATCCTGTACCACTCTTGCATACTTCTCCGCCACTCCCGACTTCCTCATACAATACCACAACTCGTCTCTAGGCACCCTGTCATATGCTTTCTCTAAGTCCACAAAGACACAATGCAACTCCTTCTGACCTTCTCTGTATTTCTCCATCAACACTCTCAGAGCAAATATTGCATCTGTAGTGCTCTTTCCTGGCATGAAACCATACTGCTGATCACTAATCATCACCTCTCTTCTTAACCTAGCTTCCGCTACTCTTTCCCATAACTTCAAGCTGTGACTGATCAATTTTATCCCTCTCACAATAAACGCTGGAAAATCAGCATTTAGGCGGAAAACAGTTAAGTACAGCAAGAAAATACAGAAAACTGATACTTAATCACTCCAAAGACTCTCTTTTAAGCTAGAAGGCTTGTATCAGTTTAAGGCTTTCTTGTGCTTCCCAGTAGGTTAGTTACAGGAAAGATGGGAAACAAGCGCAGATGTGGTCTTTTAAACCAGAAAGTTGAAAGAAATGGAAAACTGCCCAAACAGCCAGTAGCTACAATGTCTGGGCCAGGAATCACTCCTCTTGTGGTAGACAGGCTACCTAATGCCTACCACTCCCACTGATAAGCTAGAAGGCTTCCCTCCAACACAGAAAGGCTTGGGGGGCTCAGAAGCTTACAAAGAGTCCTGGATACAGTAAATATGTACCTGGACTAGACTAGTTACAGGAAAGGTGGGGAACAAGCACAAACGCAGGCTTTTAATACAGCAAGTTGAAAGAGATGGAAAACTGCCTAAACGGCCGATAAACTACAATTTATGGGACAAAACCCACTCTTCCCGTGGAAGATTGGCTACCTAGTGCTTACCACTCCCACTGACAAGCTAGAAGGCTTCCCTCCAACACAGAAAGGCTTGGGGGCTCAGGAGCTTACAAACTGTCCTGGTGGACTAGACTAGTTACAGGAAAGGCAGGAAAGAAGCTTAGATTTTTATTTATTTTTTTTTACAGAAAAGCAGCTAAAACAACAGTATATACAATTCAAATGCAGTGCAGGCTAGCACAAATGTGTAGCAATATTATGGCAAATACAGTTTAATTAAATGCAATTAAATTAACAAATGACTAAAAAACAAGTGCAGAAGGCATCAAATTAGAAGGCTACTAACAAGCAGTAATAATTGCAGAGTAAGAGCAACTGAACAGATAGCATGCAGAAGGCAACTAAGACAGTCACAGTAAGAACAGCTGAATAAAGTATATATATATATATATATATATATATATATATATATATATATATATATATATGTATATATATATATATAGATATATATATATATATATATATATATATATATATAGATATATATATATATATATATATATATATATAAATATATATATTTTTTTTTTTTGAGGGAGGGAACAGAGCAGGATTAAGAGGCTACATGTGAAATGAATGCCTTTCCAGGGTGCAGAGGCACTCCGCCTGTGGCATTGGGCCTCACAACACCCCCGGGTGCGCATGCATCATGTGGCAGTTATTATGCAGAAAATTTGTTACAGACGTTATCTGAACATATGTATGAACAACATTATGCAATACAACAGAAGAAGAAACCTAATGTCTGCTATACACAGTACAAAATACATGAATTTAAAAATAAAATTTTATTTTTGGTGACAGAAAGAGTATTCTTACATATTCAGAAGGGAGACTTTGAAAATATATTAGAGGTGTGTGACAGTTGTTTTGGCAGCTGACTTTAACTACTATGGTTCCAACAGTCCTAAATAGTGTTAAAAATGTAAAAAGTGTTGAAAATTTAAGGCCGCTTAAGTGATGACTTACTCTCAGCACTATTATTGTTTGGAAGTGATGATTATTTTTTTAATGTCATTTGATTTTTTTGTATTTTTTAAACCTGAGTACTTTGCATATTGTTTTATTCTTATAAAGTTCCAAATTTAATAAAGAGGAACAGAAGTGCTCATTTAGTTACTGTGGTGTACTGTAGTGCGTTTATTTTTCATGTAATGGATATATACCTTTAAATGCTTATGATCTAGAAACAATGATTACCATGTCATCAGAAACACTGAAGTTAAAGAGACTTCAGTTTGCTCTGTACAACCTATAGAGTAGCAACAGGTCATTATATAGCAGCAACATCAGGCTATTATAGCAGCAACAGTAGGCAATTACAGTCGCAATTGTAGTTTATTACAATAGCAGCATGCTTCTATAGCAGCAGCAATATGCTCTTATAGCAGTAGCAGCAGCACGCTCTTATAACAGCAGCAGCAGCATGCTGTTACAGTAGTAGCAGGTCATTACAGCAGTTGGAGCAGCATGCTGTTACAGCAGAAACACACTCTTATAGCAGCAGCATCAGCAGCAGCACATTGTTACAGCAGCAGCAGGCTATTACAACAGTTGGAGCAGCATGCTGTTACAGCAGAAGCACACTCTTATAGCAGCAGCAGCACACTGTTACAGTAGCAGCAGGCCATTACAGCAGCTGGAGCAGCATGCTGTTACAGCAGAAGCACACTCTTATAGCAGCAGCATCAGCAGCAGCACACTGTTACAGCAGCAGCAGGCCATTACAGCAGCTGGAGCAGCATGCTGTTACAGCAGAAGCATGCTCTTATAGCAGCAGCATCAGCAGCAGCACACTGTTACAGCAGCAGCAGGCCATTACAGCAGTTGGAGCAGCATGCTGTTACAGCAGAAGCACACTCTTATAGCAGCAGCATCAGCAGCAGCACACTGTTACAGCAGCAGCAGGCCATTACAGCAGCTGGAGCAGCACGCTGTTACAGCAGAAGCATGCTCTTATAGCAGCAGCATCAGCAGCAGCACACTGTTACAGCAGCAGCAGGCCATTACAGCAGCTGCAGCAGCACACTGTTACAGCAGAAGCATGCTCTTATAGCAGCAGCAGGCCATTACAACAGCAGCAAAATCAGGCCATTACTGCAGTAGCATGCTGTTACTGCTACAGCAGCAACATCAAACCATTGCAGCAGCAAAAGCAGGTAATTATACCAGCAGCCAGCTGTTACAGCAAAAGCAACAGTATCAGACAGTTACAGCAGCAACAGCAGGTAATTATACCAGCAGCCAGCTGTTACAGCAAAAGCAACAGTATCAGACAGTTACAGCAGGGACAGCAACAGCAGCAGGCCATTACAGCAGCAGCAACATCAGGCCATTACACTAGCAGCAAGCTGTTACTGCCACAGCAGAAGTATACAGTTACAGTAGCAGCATCAGGCCATTACAGCATTAGCAGGTAATTACAGCAGCAGGCCAGTACAGCAAAATTGTATGTAAGAGCCCTGGGATATATGTCTTTTTGTATTTTATTAGTCATTTATGCATGATTACAGTGATCTTAATGGCCTATCTGAAGTATTTGGAAAACAATCATTAAACTCAGTAGATGCAGTTTTTCTCCTTTTCTTGTTTGCCAATAATGACTTTTTGTGGTGGCCAAACATAACCAATCTATCAAAAGGATGTCCCTTTTAAATCCATCAGTAATATGGTATACAGCAGAATCTCTGAACTATGTTTGGGAACCTACTTCAACAGTCTGTCTGTCTCTGCAGGGAAACTTATCTCAGTAGGAGAGGTCTCTTCAGATGAAAGCAAAATAGGTTAATAATAGCATTCTAAGCTTTGGAGTTGGGAGGGTGGCCTAATGGTTAAGGTGTTTGCCTTACAAACACAAGGTGCAGGGTTTGAATCTCACAAGGTATAATTGACTAGACTTAAAATGACTCACAAGGGCAGTTAGCCTAGTGCTAACCTATAAACATCCTATGATAGCATTTTTTAAACAATGTTACTTTAGGACAGATCCAAGTGAACAAAATCAAGTCTGTGGTGATATAGTTTATCAACAGATGACAGAGATAATGCATCTTCTAGAATTACAGATCCAGCTAGCAGAGTACCCCGGCAAGCAAATAATTGAGACTTATAAATGGAAACTGAGTTCATGTGTCGTTCAAGACAAAGGCTTGCCAAGACAGAGGCTTGCCAGACAAACACCTGTTTGTCACACACTTCAACACTTGACACCAAATTTGCTGTGCCTGTTTACACAAGACCAGTGGGAGAATTGATGCTTTCTTATACCCATGAAGCCTTACTTTTGTACTCCTCCTTCCATTTCCTCTGATACAAAAACGTTCTTGTAAACCTGAAACAAGACAAAGCCAATATCATTGTTATACCACCTCCTTGGCCTAGGTGGCAGTGTTTCTTTCTCTTGATGAAACTAGCCACCTTTCTGCCATGGCCATTCACTCTAATGAGATTTTTACTGACTCCACTTCTAGAAAGCATACTATATCCTAGCTTCAAAAAGCTGACATTTACTTGGGAGGATAGCATTTGATTTCTAACAGTGGTTTCTTCTGCAGCCAGGTATTAAATACCCTAAAAGAAGACAAGATACCTATATGAAGGAAAGGAGGATAATCAGATTTGTTTCTAGGACTACCACTAAAGGCCATGATCTCTTGAACTGTCCAACTCCAAGACTCATGGATTACTTAAGCAATCTGTTTGAATCAGCTTTTTTTGTTCATCTCTTAAATTACATGTGTGTACATAATGCCTGGCTGACAGTTTTACAACAAATATATTTAAGTCCTTTTAAAATACATATCTCTCTTAACTGAGATTTGAATTTCATGTTGAAAAAAAAATAAAGTCACCTCTTTGTGAAGATGACACAGTATATATGAAATACTTTACCATGTCTGCTTTCTTTCACATGAGAAAAAAGTATGTCAAAATTAGAAGCATTCATGTGCAAACTACCCTACATGGTCTTCCATAATGAAAAAGTTTCTTTAAAAGACTACTGGACTACTGTTTTATTTATATCCAAGGTTCTGTTAGTTGTAGCTCTAAACCAACCCATTTTACTCCAAGTTTTCCATTTTAACTTTATATCTAAACTATCAGAATGAAGGGGAACGCCTTCTACATATGCTAGATGTCCACAGGCAACTAAGGTACTACACTAGAAAAATACACTGCTTTAGAATAACGAATTGGTCAGACTTCTTTCTTTAGAAAACGAGAAAAACCTGCCTGTAATAAAACATGGTCAAAGTTGATGGCCCAGTTTTATTGCTTTCTGTTGTCATTAGTACAACAATCTTTTAGGGCTTGCTCTATGAAAGCAATAACAGTTTCAGCAAGCTTGCTTTAGAAAAGCCATTGCACTGGATAACTTATATGTTAAAACACACAGCATAGAAGAGATCAAGGTTCAGTAATGGTAAGGGGTTATTTCTTATGAGTCAAAGGAGCAAGGTTCTATTCCTCCCACCTCCAGTTACCTGCTGTGTGACTCTGAGAAAGTCATTCAACTCGGCAGTGCCCTCAAGTTTCCCAGAAAAGGGATACTTGTGCCTAGTGGGTTTATCCAGTTAACAAATAAAGAAAAAGCTGCCACATGGACAACTAGGCATAACTTCACAAAATAGTATGACCTAGTGACACCATTAAGGTGTAGGGCAGAGCAATCTGGGATCTTGCAATAGTCCACTTTCAAAGTGTAACTGGGTGTGCTTGGAATTTTACCCATAGGTTATGATTTAATGTTATAGCGATCTTCCCAGAAGAAGATAACAGACGATCTTTGAGAAGAGATCAGTGTAAAAGTAAGTTTCTTTCTCTCTCTTTCTCTCTCCTTCCACATGTACAGGGACGTTGTGCATAACTACTATGTTTGGGAGACATGTTTACTAGTGTTTTCTGGGTGTTTCCTGTGAACCTGGAGTTTGGTTTAGTAGTGGCTATTTGTCTGTCAAGTACATACTTCCTTGAGGGTGGGTCTCCAGGCTTGAAGAAATGAAGGAGAATGGCAGAAGAGTGCTGTGTTTATATGGCGGTCTCATGCCACTTATGTAAATACCTTTATAGGTGCATGGACTGCATTGATGCTTTAAGGGATCTGCAACAGTTGAGAAAAGTCTGGCTGTGGCACACAAAACAGAAGGTGGGTAAATGGAGATGTTACATTTTACTGTCATGCTGCCATCTCCTCAGATATCTCCTGTTATGGGAATTATGTTACACAGCTGTACTTTCTGGGTCTATATTAAAATCTCGAAGTCTGACAATATCGAATACGATATTGTCGACACGAGAATACCAAAAGTGTACTACATTGAACATTTAAATGGAAAATCTCCGTAGGGGGAGATTTCCATTTACTTCAATGTAGTGCATTCACGGAGTTGCCATATTTAAGTAGGGGGGTGTGGGGGGCACCTGCCTACACACTATTTAGTTTTTTTTTTAATTTAGTATTTTTATTTTTGGTTTCGATTGTTTAAGACTTCGATCACTAAAGTTCAATCTTTAGTGATTCGAAATTTTAAACCTTCGAAATTATAATATAGTCCCGTACTTTCTTGATTATAAATACTTTTTCATATGGTAAAACATATCATATAACCGCATCATTATTTTTAGCTATGTAACATGCAGCCATATATACATTATTTTTTGAACTCTATCATATCCATCTTTGCTTCACAGTGACACTGGACATTGCTATTTTGCAAAAGAAGTTCTTTAATTCTACATTTCAAACATGTGTGTCTGCTTTACTCACAAGTCAGAATTAAATGGTAAGAAACATCTTAAAGTATGCTAGCTTTATGCACAATGATCAACACTCACTGCTGTGTTTCAATTCAGATGGAAATAATATTACCAGAAACTTCTAATCTCAGTGTCTTAACTTGGTTGTAGCTAGAGTAGACCACAGAGCAGGTGTATATGCCGGAATCTTCTGCTGTTACATTAGTGAGCAGTAGTGACGCATTCCCCTTTCTTAACTCATCCACAAAAATCAGTGCTCTGTCATTACAGTTGCCTTCCTCTTCATCATCCTCATCATATTTTGCCACCTCATACCCCTGAAATCGCCATGTTAACACCAGCCAACTGAGATCTACAGTCCTGTAGCCAACAGAGAAACGACATCTCAGCAGGGCATCAGAGCCAGGTTGCACAGTAACTGGTGTGCGGGGTACGCCAACTCGTAGATAACCATCTGCAATAGAAATACAACACAAGAAGTCAGAAATTAGCAAGCTCTGTTACAGAAACCTGAAAAAACAATATAATCTGAGGTACAACTAGATGTGAAAATGTAGTGTGCAAGACATCTGAGCTGTGCAGACAAGTTAAAGTTTATTGGTCATATTTTGAAACATGGAACATGTCACATTGAAAATGAACACCTGGTGGCGTAGTAGTGATACCACAATGCAAATGAGAAGCTGCTCCTCTAAGGAGGAAGTTTGTTTTCTTTCACATAATGATTTGCAGTTGTATGCAAATCATTGGTCAATACCTACCACAGCATCATATTGTGGCCGTGATTATAAGGAGAAGCTGAGTAAACAGCGAAACTGAAACATCGAACAGCCCACTATTTTCATTTTTTTGAAAAACTCGCTTGCGTCTTTATCATGAGGAGTATAATGGGAAATTAAATTAATTGTAAAACAAGGATGCTTCCAACTATGACCAATACATGGGGGGCGGGTAGAAAGGCCAGCACACCTTCACACATATTTCTATCACTTTTTAAAAGTGGTTGTTCATGTATTTTCTTTCACTGTTGTGATAGACATTGTTTATGTGTTTTGTCCTGTACTTATAAGTAAGGGTATAAACCCTTCATCGCTCATATACACAAAACACAAAGCAAGAAGTCCTAAAAAAATCTGTGCTTACAATAGGCTCCAGAAAATACATGTGCTGGATACATACACAGATTAAACAAAAATTTTAAAAATGGTTAGATGACACTATAACAATCACATGTATAGCACCTGTTACTTTTCTTAGAAGATGGAACTCCCCAGTTGTGTTTAAGGAAGAAATGATTCAGAGAAAATTAAATGCAGTTCTTGACAATTCCAGCTCATCTGAAACTTTGGCAAATGATGTCCCAAACAAGCCACATGCCAACGAGATTCATATGCTTCAATCATGCAAAATGAGTTCATATGCTGGTTCAGAATTACAACACAGTACCTGTTCTAGGCAAAGAGTAGGGCCGGTGTTAGCGTTTTGGGAGCCCCCAATGAATGTCAAGTTGGAGGCCCGCTGGACACTACTAGTTTAAGTATCACCCTGTCAGTGCTGCCTCATCTAAGCACCTTTTTAGTTTATGCTGCAGTTTTAGAGGTAGAGGCCTGTGTATCACACTGCATTTGCCCACATCACAGAGGGAAATTTGCAGTTACCAAAATTTAGTTGCAACAATGATGCATTATAACAACTCTGTGTATAGGGCTGGACTTAAAATGGTGCCCTCAGTGTTGACTACTGCCCTCTCAACACACACATATATCAGTTTTCCCCTCTGCCCCTGCAAACACTTCTTGCCCTCTCCATACCATGCAAATTACTTTCTCTCCCTTTTCTCATACCTTACTCTTCATCTTTTTCAAGAAGCTCTGAAATGCATTTTTTACACAACCTTTTCATAGCTTGAATAGAAACTATGATTAAGGAAAGAAATTCAATGTTGCTGTTCAACTTTAGTTTTCCTCTCATCCTTTCAATACGCCATTATTGACCAACATAGCACAGTAATAACTGTTTAGGAAATAACTCACTTAAGCCAGGGGGCCCCAGAAACCATAATCTAGGGGGTCCCAGAAACCACAGGATTATGATAGATGCTCTGGGATGCATTTTAGAGAATTCTCCAAACCTTTTAATCCAACGGTGGCCTGAACAAAAAAATGAGTAAGAAAACAATTTCAGTCTTATTTTTTCTTTCAAAGGAAGACATAAGTTGTGCCCAAGGCTTAATGCTCAAAGATGACAAAATAGTAGCTCACAATCAACTAACAATACAGTTGTTTCAAGGATGCACAAATCCTCTCTGGAAATACTACCTGCCTCCCTCCCCCCTCCCCGCAAAAAAAAAAAAAAACAAAGCAAAACACTGAATTCCTGTGCATCCCGCTGATGGTGGATTGGAATGAAAGTAGAGGTTGAAATGACCAAAGTAATGTATTTCAATTGACTGCTGTCACATATACACAAATATACACATAGCATGCCTCCAGATTGTGATGAAAGTGGAAAAAAATAATGACTACAGTAATATATTCCACTTTCTTGTTCATAGACAGTACATAGCCCCTACATAATCTATAATAACCTTCTTTGTACACCTCTGAGGTCTGTGAGAAAAATAAAAGAAAGAATGACTACACTGTCCCTGTCTCCAACGTAAGCTGTAATGACTTCCTGTGTGTGCCTCTAAGGTTTGATTGTGAAAAGAATTAAATAAGTAATGAACCCACAATCCCCAGCCCCCCTCACAACCTTCAACAACCTTCTGGGCACACATCTGAGCAGGGCTGGTTTGAGAATAGGTGTGGGTAAGGATAGAGGCTATCACAAAGTCCATCAAAATCCATATATGCAGTCTGGGTTGTGAGGCCACCAGTCTCCTAGAAGCTCTGTGTTTGAATGTTCTGTGATGTATTTATGCCTTACTTTTGAAATATAAATACTTGTTAACTGCATTTTTATCAGCTACAAGAGTTATGTGAGTGCCTGTCATTATTGCCTGCATGCATAGATAAAAGTCAGTGATAGTTTTTACACACACACACACACACACACACACACACACACACACACACACACACACACACACACACACACAACCACAGTCACATACACACAAACACATGTGCACACACATGCACACGTACACACACACACACACGCGCTCGCGTGCACACACACACACACACACACACACACACACACACACACACACACACATTTTTGAGGTGATGGGGTTAACCACAACTCGTGGATCGATACACACACACACACACACACACACACACACACAGACAGGTTGGGCATGTAGACTCCATATAGAAAAAAACAGACAAGAGCTCAGTCTGAGCTAAGCACTGTGAAATAGCAGTGCTGCTCATAGTGTTACAGTGGCAATAAACACTGCCCTTCACACACATCCTTTTCCTGCCAAATCTCAAAAGATAGCCACCTATCCTGTGTAAGGTCTATGTTTGTAATTGTAAGTGAAAGAAAATATGGTCAGCTTGTTACTCTTAAATACACTGCAATCATGCCCCCCTACAAGCCTAATGTTAATGCTAATGATGTTGGTGTTTGTACTAGATTATAGCCAGCATGTTACCCTTACTCAGCAACACTCAAACACACTCACACGCGCACACACACACACACACACACACACACACACACACACACACACACACACGCACGCACACACACACACACACACACACACACACACACACACACGTGCGCATAAGCCATTGTTTTGCAATTATTTCTGCAGTACACTGTACAAGACTTGTATTTCCCCAACAGATCAGTGACCGTTGTTTAGCAGTCATCAAACAACACCAGGGTAAGTCACGTTTATTTATCTTATTGAGGAGTAATGTACACCTATCATGTTCTCTGACTTCACAGAATGTCCCTGAGGTTGCCTCATAAGTTTTACTCTGTCCATCATAAAAAGTTTGATTTCTTTATAAATTGTTGAGGATTACAGTCACTGAATAAATCCAGATATCCAAGTTTCATATTTTTTATTGTCTAAAGCATTGCATGCTGATGCAAAATGTGCTATTCTATTAGCTTTTTTAAGTGAACTGGAGTAATAATTAAAAAGTGTCCCTGATTTTAATTCCTTATTCTGATATTATGTGTGGCTTTGCACAGAACTGCTGAGCAAAGAATGTTGAGAGTTGTAGTACCTGGTGTTCCACCACTATAAAACTCCCTGATAGAGAAAACCATCACTGAATATGGGAAGCATCATCTCTTCTTAAACTCCAAGGTCAGCTCTGAGATCAGTCACAATAGGTTGCTAATATCTAGGGCTTACCTTGTTCATGTTCATTCCCTGATTATAATCGTTATCCTAACAGGATCATACCACACCCCTGTTTTGGGTAAAGAGCATAATTAGAAATTAATATTTTTTTCTCCTTATTAGCCCCCAACCAACAGCTCGTGCAGCCATCGGTATTATAGGTGCATAAAGCTGGCTATGACATTAGTTTCAATGGAGAGAATGCCCCCCAGCAGGATTTAACTAAATTAGGGGCACTACCTCAGTACCAAAACATTTAATGAAATCGTGAAGTCTTTTCTTGTCAAAAACTGCTACTATAAGCAGGAATCTCTTGGAATTTTAAAGGAAAATAAATAAGAGCTATTATTACCCACCTGGTTTATTAATTACACAAGATTGCTGTAAAGCTTTTGTTGGTTTGACAAGAGTGTTACAAAATATCAAAATAAGATAACTTGCTGTGGTTCAGGGGAGCCCCAGCAACCTCAGGGTTTGTTGGTGCCTAAAGCCAGCTATGTCAAAGAGCATCTAGTAAATGGGCCTGCTGTTTCCAGCAATTGTTTAAAGAACTTCTTTGTAGAAAAGTAGTGCTTTGTGACAATTAGTACATTCATTCATTCATGCATTTGTCATTTCATTCATGAAGCCATGGATTCACTTTGTCTTCTTGTCTTGCAATGGCTTATTTATTTATTTTTGGATGCATTTCCTTGTTCATTTTGATTTTAAAGTCCTCCAAAAATGTAGAGTTTCTCTTTCCTAGGACTAGGTATTTGGTAAGTATAGCTTTCTATACATTCCTTGCCCTACCTGGCATGCTGAAAACCAGGATTTAATTCCCTGATGGAGAAGATGCATCACTGTGTCTGGTAGTTAGCACAGAAGACTAAGGCTCTAACTTTTTAATGAGCTACTTTCTCTTCCAAAGGTACAGGGTTTGAATCTTTCCACCTTCATCTCCCTACTCTGTGACCTTGAGAAAGTCAGTTGACTAAGCAGTGCTTTGGGCCATTGGATATATAGGCTAGGCTCCTACATGGTCTCTTGGACTGGAGAGCTAGTAATGAACTATAACTTGATGTCTTTTTCTCTTTGGATCATTTATTTCTCATTTGCAGTGTAACTGTATTTAGCTGTTAGATTAATATTAGTGTGAACTAAATATAATTTAAAAATTTAAAGAAGATATATATATATATTATTTTTAACACTTTTATTAAATTATCATTTAAGCCATAAATAAACATACATAAACAGAAAAGCAAACAAACCATTTTAACATTTTTCCATTTAACTACTATGCACATCACATATATTTTGTTTGCTACTATCACAAGTCCAACATTACACAAAATTGCTGAATTCCTGCCTTTCCTTACACTGAACTCCTTCTCCTGAACATTATTATGCATATATTCTTCCCACAATTTCTATTTACTTCTATGTAATTTCTTTCTTCCTTTTTTAACAATCTCTCTTTTGGTACTTTTATCTATTTTATAATATTTAATACCTCAAATACGGTTGGTCTAGACTTTGATTTCAATTTTCTAGTAATTGCTTTTTTGGCAGCCAACATAATTAAATTTAACAAGACCTTAACAGGCCTTGGCAATTCAGATCCTGTGCTCAAACAATAATTTCCTTAATTACAGCAGTGTGTGCACCCAATATTTCTAACAGAGTACTCTGCAGGGATTTATTAAAGTCTTCCCATTCATTACACTGCCAAAACACATGTCCCCAGTTACCTCTTTCTTCTCCATCACACCTCCAACATTTGCTATCTACCTGAGGAAAAAATTATTTGAAGTCTGTGTGGAGTATAAAAATGCCTATGCAACTCTTCCTAGCAAAGATCCTAAATCTTCTGGACCTGGTTGCATACTTATATATATATATATATATATATATATATATATATATATATGTTTTCCCATTGTTTTCTTGTAAATTGTTTTTCCAGTCTATCTTCCCAATCCTTTCTAACCTCCTCTGATTGATTCTTATAGTTATCATTTAATATTTTATATGCCTTACTAATTATCCCATTTTTAACAGCTGCTTCTGTTCTAGATTAAGCTAAAAACTCTAACAGAGCAGCTCGTTCACTTAAAATTCCCATATCTCTTTTCCTGTACTCTGAAATCAAGCCCTGCTACTGAAGGCAGTCTATAGCCTGTAACCCAAATGTCTTCTTGGCCTCATCCCACTCTATTACCTTTCCTGCTTGAGTTATTTGTTCCCAATATCTTGGTTCCTTTATCAGGTTTCTCCAGTAAATTCCAACCCCCTTTCCCCCATTTTTGTACACCTGCTTATAGTGATTCAAATTGGCAAAATCTCCTTTCTCCATTGTTGTATTGGCTTAGTTCTGGCTATAACAAAGTTAAAATTATGGGGTAAACCTTGTCATCTATTAAACTTCTTTGTGAAAAGAAGGATGTCAAAGGGTCATTTCTAATGAGGTGTTATACATGTCAACAGTGTATACAATGTAAACACATTTCTGAATGTAAGGAATTTTCTATCAAGACTTCCAAAAAGTTTTTTTTCTAATTCAACATAGAATTGGTTGTTCATCTAAACTGGTAATTTATCTTGTAGAATGTATTTGTGTCTCCTTTTATATTGATCATTTGACCAGACAGTTGAAAGAGAGAAGCAAGACAGAAAGAAGTGCTCCCTTTAAACATTCTAAAGAACATTTGGTAGCCTTATTTGTATTTATTGGAATAAATACAATTATTCAGGGATGAAGAGCTTCTGAACATTACAGAGGAAGGTTAGATAATATATACAAGTGCTCTTCTTATTTTTAAATGTCTTTTATTAACATTTTCAGTAATGAACAATACAAATTATATCATTCTCAAGTAGAATACAAAATATCATCCGCACTGATACATTTCTTTCCAGTCTCATCCTTTTTTCATGTTGAACAATACTGGCACCTATGGTTCAATGACCTGAGTGTCTGTGTGACTTGACGGATCCTAGCCCAGGAAACACAGCCAGCCGTGACTCTCTCCTTAGTCTGGTGAAGACGACATCAGTGTGCCTCACTATAGAATCACCAATGACCTGGAAATTTGGCTGCACAGTGGTTTGCCTTAAGGACTTAGCAGTAATGGCATCAGATACATTGTTACTATGTGTAGCTGTGGGTGGTGTTTTAACAGAGTGTTTACGTGATGGCCAATGACCCTTTTTTTGATTGTGCTGTGCAGGAGGTCTTACTGTTTTAGGAAGGTTACCTGTAAGTGCCTCAGTATAAGTAGTTTTATGTGTAGGGTCTTTACTCTGTGCCATAGGCATGGTGCAAGTGTCACTGACAACCTCTATAGGATTTGTTCTGGCTGTATGAGAGAGTTTTGCCTCCAGCATTAAAGTGTATTTACATCTCTCACATACTTTAGCTGTTTTATTAACAATAAGTGGGTTGTCAGTGTACATGAGGAAATTGTTACAGTGCTTCAGAATACCAGACTGGCCACAGAGAGAGTCAGGAAGTACATATCCATATCTACTGATCTACTAGGAGGGAGTGAGGGAAATGTAAATATTGAATAGGTCAATAAGACAAGGAACTTGATGAGCAATGCTCAGCTATGCACAATCTAGATATTCTAGTAGTTACAAAATCTGTCCAGACAATAAGGGTATTTTAAAAGAAACTTGCACTCTGAAAGATTGACATCTACACAGATTACAAGAGGGAATTATACTGCACAATATCGGTGACTATACAAATCGCTGCTAGGTGCCACTGTGCTGGGAGTAGCAGTTTTAACTAAATACTGTAAAAAAGAAAAATGTCCAAATATTCAGCAAAGAAGTATAGCAATTCCTATTTCAGAAGCATGTATTCTACCCTCTCCTCCTACAAGATCATAGACCACAAACCTTCATAATATAAAATAGCTGGTTTGGAGCCCAAGTACTTAAACCAGAACTAAGACACTTTTAGAATACAGACACAATAAGCCTTCAACCAGCAATTCCCAGCTCAGAAGAGTGGAGACTACCATCTCCTCTCATAAGAGTGTAGACTAGAAATCCTTTTAATGAAAATAACTGGTTTAGAGCCCAAACACTTAAACAGGAACTAAGACATTTTTAAAATAACAGACACAATAAGCCTTCAGCCATCTATTGCCAGCTCAGAAGGAGGTAAATTACCTCTCCTGCCACAAGAGTGTAGACCACAAGCCTTCCTTATGTAAGATAACTAGTTTGGAGCTCAAGTGCTTAAATCAGAACTAGAACTAAGAGGCTTAGAATAATATTACAATGTAATCAGGCTACTAACAGGCAGTAATAAACGCAGCAGATTAAATATAATTGTACACTTTAAGAACACAAATACAGTAAAAGCAGCTGAATAAAGGGCATTTTTAATTAAGTGGAAGGTAGGAATCAGAAGATAATTCAAGTTTAAGAGACTATCAGGGAGGACCTTCCCAGCTGATCTTTCATTTCGTAGTAGAATGAGCTGATGAGATGAGACTGGGAGGATTGTCCAAAATCAGATTTATAGTAGTGGCAGGCAAGTCAAAAGCCACCAAGTTTAAAAGTACAACAGCAGCAGGGCAGGTAGGTGGGAAAATAGATGCAGACGGAGATCAGCAATAGTCAGGCAGAGAACAGCAAGTCAAACAAGTACTACAGTTAAACAGAAATGCCACTGAATATTTCTAGTTAGATGATGAATGTTGTTTCTCAGCTCCTCCCACTAATTAGCTGCATGTTATTCACTGTCTGCAAAATAATTATTTTCTAACTGATCCTAGCCAAGACCTCTTAAAACACCAAAAAGAACATAAAACTTAAAACAAAATGCAATATAAGAAAAAGATAAGAAAATAGAAGTAACAAACCCTTAAATTAATAACTAAATCCAAAATCAAACGCAGACAGATCAGCAATAGTCAGGCAGAGAACAACAAGTCAAACAAGCACAACAGCTAAAAAATGTTTTTTTTTCAGTTGTGTTGTTGAATGGTTATTGTCATTAGACTGGATATGCTGCCATGTTTGACTTAGTCAGACATAAGTAGGACTATTTTTTCTACCACAACCTTTTTTTCCTGTTAGAAATATTTGCCAGAAAAAGGAGCAAAGAGCAAGTAGAACAATCTGGGGTATCTAAAGAGCCTTGTCCCTGCCTTTGTCAATATCTAGCCAGTGCAAGACCTTCAATGTTATCTCTCAAGGTAAAATACAGTTTTTGCAAGTTCTTACTTAGAGAAAAAATTAATCAGGTAAGTATAATCCAGGTATTTTGATTTACTGTTGCATTGATTTTTCCTGAGATCTATTTTTATGGTAATTACATTTACAGACAAATGTACTGTCTGTAACCTTTGCTGGTGTGTGTGTGTGTGTGTGTGTGTGTGTGTGTGTGTGTGTGTGTGTGTGTGTGTGTCTGTGGTGGGGGATGCCTAGCAAGGAAATGTGTCTATAATTTATTTTGTTTTTTTATGACCTCCTTGTAAACCAGGACCTCTAAAGCTATGTTTCAGTGCTGCATACCAACATTTCAACAACTGATCTTTTAACTAGACAAAGAAGCAGTTATCAGGCTACGTGGTAGCATCAGTAGACACATATACAAACTGGACATGGGGTAGGGACAGTAACCCTGAGGAAATGCAATAAGCATTGTTAGCAATATGTCTTCTTGTTGCATTAATTACGACTGAATGGAGTTTAGAGGGTTGAGGGTTGAGAGTATGATAGACAGAAGAACTGTTGTAAAAGAGAAGAATAAATGCAGTTAAATTTGTTGTATTGTCACAGTGGTGAGCCTTATTAAAGCTTTCAGTAACTTCATCTGGAATAAGGATGCCAAACCTTGTCCATATGTTTTTAAGGTCTTTGCAAAAAGATTCCTACAATTCTTTGTAGCAGTGAGATAGCCTTTCCTGGACTGACGCATTGCACTTACTTCTAAAGGAGCTATAGGTCTGAAAGCAACAAAGGATCCACCAGCATTAATTCTGCCCTAGATGCATCCTTCCCAGAAGTTAGTTTCTTTGAATGAGGTTAGTTGCTTGATCTAACAGGGAGCATGCTGGTTAAACATGACAGAAAATGATGATGAAGCAAGGAGAGAGACAGTTTTACACCTGGAAAAGTGCCAAAACGTGCAGAACTTCACCACTGGGAAGTCTCTTACAGGAAGATTGATTAGAAGTTCGTCCAGTTGCTACTGAGGTGGACGCGGTCATTAAAGGCATGTGAAATGATTCCAGCAGTCGAGCTGTGACTGTGGGAGGTTACAATCACCCAGTGTAGCAAGATGTAATTAAGCAGATGTAAGTAATCAAATAACGGGTAACGAAAGTAAAAGCAGCCCATAACATATGAAACAGCAAACAATAAAAATAAGGACATTGTTTCCAGTCAAGAGCATCACTACTAATGTACAGAGTTATAGCAGTTTCTATAGTTATCAGTATCAGAAATAGTAGACAGCAAAACTGGGATAGTGCCAGAAATCAGTAATATCAGAAATAGTAGACAGCAAAACTGGGATAGTGCCAGCAATCAGTAATATCAGAAATAGTACACAGCAAAACTGGGATAGTGCCAGAAATCAGTAATATCAAAGGTAATGCACATTAACATCAGGGTAATTTCTCCAACAGGTAATATCAGAAGTAACACACAACAAAACTGAGACAGTGACGGCACTCAGTAATATCAAACGTAATGCACAGTAAGATAATAATAATAATAATAATAATAATAATAATAATAATAATAATAATAATAGTAATATCCGACGTAATGACCAACAAATCGGGGAATGCCTGATGAAATGTGTGATGCCTGTAGGTGGCCTCCTTCAAACAGCTCCGTAATGCTAAATTTTTAAAACCACAACAAGTAATAAAACAGTTTTATTTGACATGGATTTCTGATCTAAAGGTATATGTGACAAAGCTGTTTCCCAACAAATGTAGTGGAAGAGAGAAAATGTACTAAAAATGACAATAAAGAGGCAAACAAAGCTACCAAGTGATCAGAGGGGCATAGCTGCAGGGGTCTGTTCCCTGTACCAAAACAGTCTAGAACAAAATGTTAAAAATGGAAGTTAGGAGATAACTAATAGCCTGGAAGTGCTCAAAGTCAAAATTTGGAATTTGATGGACTTGGTTGATGTGCTTGTTAGACTAACCTCTGACACTGGTGGAAGGAAAAGAGAGAAACTTTAGGAAGAGTAAGAGGCTATGGGATGCACTTGGAGGAAATACGTTGAAAAGCAGAAGTAAAAGCTATGCAGTCAGACTAAATGGAACAGAATTGTATAGCTAAGGATGAAAAATGAGGTTTAATATGTCATTTTATGGAGTTTTGGCAGGAGAGGAAAATCTATAGTGGGCTATGCTGAAACTAAAGCAGTGTGGTGGGCTATACTGAAACTAAAGCAGTGTGGTGGGTTAGGATTTACACATTCTCACCAGGCATTGAATCAGTCAAAAGACTGACTTTTCCAGAGTCTAAGGGAAAATAGGAGAAACCTGAGTTGATTTTGGTGTGTTTTGCATTGTGTTATAAAAATGAACAAGTGATGTGAAGATTCAGGCCACTGGAGTGGTAGCTGGCTGTCCATTTCATTTTTTGTGGAACTTGATTACTTGGAAGTAACATACCATAAAATGAAATTTATGGTGGCAATGCAGGAGGGCAGAAAAGAAAAAAAATGAAGTTAAAATCTTCCTTTCTGGTGGTATTCACAGTGTACTGGAATGGTAAAATGATAAACTTTGATAATCTGTAAAAAGACATGCAATCAAATATGATTCAAATGTGTCTTGAACAGATGGTTAAAGAGACTGTTGAGTTACAAGATGGAGGCATATCAGCTAAAATCAAGGATAAATGGGAGAAAAAAATAACTTTGATGAGACTATGATTCCAAAATCAAGATGGATGTATAAGTTAAAACGTTTAATGTAAATCTATAAAACCACTGAACTTATGGAAAGTTATGCATGTTTGTATCACCGCGTTGTGCTTTCCTTTTTGTTTTAGAAAACATTCATAAAAGTCCATTATTGATATTAATATTAAATAAAAATTGAATTATATTATTTGAAGGGTTAGATATTAGGACAAGTGTATGTAGATAGTAATGGCTACAATTTTCTGTTAAAGTGTCTATGCAATATTATAAAAAATCATTGCTTTTGTGTGTGTGTGTGTGTGTGTGTGTGTGTGTGTGTGTGTGTGTGTGTGTGTGTGTGTGTGTATATATATATATATATATATATATATATATATATATATGGGTAGATAGATAAATATAAAATATATTTTTGTCTATATGGTTATAAGTCAAAACAGCAAGCCCTCATATGAGCAAAATCTTGTTTGTAGGTGAAAAAAGGTGAATGCTAGTATAAGTGAACTTTATTTTCTATGGAATTTTTCTTGGCAGCCCTTCTTATGGGTTTTCAGTATAACTGGATCATGGAATTTGCCCTTACCCCACTATTTGCCTCGTCTCAGAATTGGTATATAATTAGCAGTGGGTATGGAGAGCACAGCCCTCCACATGGGGGGGGGGGGGATTGCAAGGCAGTTTAGTTTTTTTTTTTCATTTAGATAATTTTAGACTCAATCTAAAGTTATTATTTTTTGTGTGCTCAATCTTATGAACATACATTGCATGATGAGACACTCATGTATTTCATATGGTATACCTTCATTTACTTGAAAGGCAGCTGTATGATCGCACTATTGTGCGACCTTACATCTCAAAAATCAACATGTCCCGAAACCAAAATATCGAAAATGGTAATCTGGAAAACCAAATTCGACCATTTTCAAACTCCAAACATCTCCAAACATCGTTATGCAGGGGGGAAAGCCCCCATGCACCCCCATGTGGGGGATGCACTCCCCTTATTTTAATATACACACTCCAAGATCACATTACAGTGAGGGAAAGAGTTAATTTCCTGATCCCTGCTATAGTGCGATCTGCACCTGAAATGCCAAATTTAAATGAGCAAATGCCAATGTGCATTCGCTCATAGGAATTCACAACATTGTCACTCGACATTACAGAAATCTGGAGGTTGTACTTTTGCACTTTGATGCATCGTACAACCTCCTTTTATTTAAATGAAGGTATACCATTTATATATATATATATATATATATATATATATATATATATATATATATATATATTTATAAATGTATATATATGCAAGTATATTTAATTTCATCAAATGTACTCATTGTCAACAAATATAATGTTAATGTCAAAATGTCAACTCACAGAATGCCAACACATACTGTGCATGCTACAAGGATTACCCAGTACCAGGCTAAACCAAAAACAAGTGTTTTTGCAGGGGGCAAGGTTCCCTGCACTCTCACACCCCCTCATAATTTTATATACTAACTGCGAGGTTGCACAGTACCAAGGGAAAGAAAATATTACCCTACTAAGGGGACTTTCAATCTCACACACATGTTGAACATCTGTTTTTGTCAACTAATTTGTGTCGACCAAACAGATGTTGACATTGTTTCTGTTTGATGTACATATGTGTATCTATGTATGTATATCTAGTTTTATATATATATATATATATATATATATATATATATATATATATATATATATATATATATATAGGTTTACTATTACAATGTTGACGTAGCATTGTACTCCTATGAACTATTCGAACTAAAGATGTTCGAATAGTTCATATGTGTGCAAGCTACATAATCGAACTTTACATATGTCAATATACGTTTATATATGCTTGTTAGAATTTAGTGCTTGTTAGAATTCCTGCATAGCCAGTGATAAATGGGGATAGTTTCACTTCATTGATATTTGGTTTCTGCCTTATATAAGTGGTACATTTTGGATTATTTTCCACTTAAACTCTGAGCTTTGGCCGGCTAAGACCTACCTGCAAACAAATGGGCATATAAGTGAATTTAGGTAAATCTTTATCTGCACCTTTTTCAAATAATATAGCATTTAAATTAAGTTATTTTTGTTGCATTGAATAATATCTAGCTGGAAGTTGTGGCTCTGTTTTTTCAGTTAGTTCCCCACCCACTCTCCCTGCTTTTGTTTTGATGTTAATCTTGGTGGCTTTGAAACTGCCCGCCCCTCTTGTAAATTTGCATTTGGATACTCCTCCTGGGCCCATCTCATTTGCTCACTCAAAAAAAAAAAATTGCACTTTATTCATCTGCTTATACTGTATTTGTGTTTCTTCCTACTTTATTACTTTATTTTGCTTTTGCGTCGTTTTAAAAGTGCTCAGTTTTATTTATTACTGCTTGGTGTAACTATCATTGTAAGCCTTTTGGTTTAAGCACTTGGGCTTCAGACCAGTTGTTTTACATTAAGAAGGTTTGTGGTTTGCACTGTTGTGGCAGGACAGGTAGCTTACATCCTTCTAAGTTGGGAACTGCTGATTGAAGGCTCAGTGTCTGTTATTCTAAAAGTGTATTAGTTCTGGTTTAAGCACTTGGGCTTCAGGCCAGTTTTTTACATTAAGAAGATTTGTGGTCTGCATTCTTGTGGGTGGAGAGGCTGGACTCTGCCCTTCTGAGCTGGGAATTTCTGGTTAAAGGCTTATAGTGCCTGCATATTTGAGCTGTTTCTTACTGAAATTGGTGCACCTTGTTTGCTGTAGCATACACTAGATCCAGGCCTACTGAATCTAGCTTTGTTTGTATAACTTGAGCACTAATCCAGGCCTTCTTTTTTGGAGTGTGCAGTTAAAACTTGTCTGATTGAAGACTACAGGAACAGGGCTCAGTTTTGAGATTTTCTTACTGGTTAATTGGGTAATTTGCTTAAAAGCCTTTTCTGATTGCTTGTAGTCATCTAAAGCTGTTACTGTTTATAGTCGTTTAAAGCTGTTTTAAGTGTATTTTTTACTGTTTTTGCCTTATCTTTTCAAAAAACATATTCCTTGTTTCCCACCTTTCTAAGCTAGTATAGTCCAGTTTTCAGGCTAGTGCTGAATTCAGGGCTGTGTTACAAGTTTCTGAGTTGCCCATACCTTACTTGGATAGAAGGAGGTTTCTCTGTTCACCTGTGAGAGAGAGAGCTTTGAGCAGCCATCTGTCCCTGGAGGAGTGGTTCCAGCCCAGAAGTTAGTAGTTTATAGGCCATTTTGGGCTAATTTCTATCTCTTTAATTTCCCTGCTGTAAAAACCACATCCACATGGCTTTGCACATCCGGGCAGCACCAGTTAGCTAGGGCTAAATTATTCCCAGCTCCACCAAGTCTTCTCTTCAGTTTTTCCCTTGAAAGTAGTCTAACTCTCAACCTAAGCACTTAAAAAGCATCCTACAGTCCAGCACTTGCTTAGTCCTAATAGCAAGCACTAATATACCCTGACACTTGATTGCCTAGCAGGGCAGGGCTTATTATTCACCCCTCACCAACCAAGCGACTAAGCAGCTCACCCTACTATTCAGGCATGACCAAAGGGCAATTTCAGGTATACTCTCCAGTCCAGCTGGTGAACCTGGATATCCTGAGGCAATGTTACAACTGCCTCATGTACACAAACAACCCTTTCCTCCTACCACAAAACATTAACATATGCAAGAGATGCAATTATATAGCTAAACTGGAGGCTAAGCTCGCTCCACCCAAGACTGGAACAGGCAGTCATGAGGAGAAGGTTAACACTTGCACCATACTTCCAGCCTTACATAGAAATACTAAACCAACACTGGCAAAAAATACACATAAATACACAAAATCATACTCGGAGGCTCTAAATAAAAACCTGCAAAAGCATCAGAGACCTCCAAAGCAGACACCCAAAAATCCTGCACCTCCCGTCACAAACCAGACAACACATATATATGTATATAGAAAGCCTTGTTGGAGGAATGCCATCCTCCATTATAACAGCATGCACCCACGGCACATTTTTCGTAATGTGGTCAAGGGGCAACTAAGTAGAACCGTCCGCTTATGTAATCAATGTGATGATATGAATACGCAGCTTGAACTTCAAAGAACTCACTTCATTGACAGAGGATATCCCTCCAAATTGGTTGATAACCAGATGTCCTTGGTACTGGGGACCTCATTTAATAATTGTAAGGGTAATTATTTGAACAACACTCATCAACAGGGCATGCGATTGGCCTTTAATATTAAATATACAAATGATATTCATCATATTATCAATATTATTATGAATAACTGGAAAATCTTATTATTAGACCCTACCATTGCTCAGATTGTGGGTAATAGACCTAACTTTAGATTCAGAAATAGCCTGAACCTGAAAAGATTATTATGCAATGACAAAATGGATGAGTCCATGGTGGACATCAGGGCACTATTTAAAAAAGGAACATATCCTTGCACTAGGTACAGTATGTGTAGATTTATATCTAAGACACAGTCTTTTACAGTACCTGGATTGGACTCAACGTTTACACCAACATTTTATGCTACATGTGACTCGAAAAATGTGATTTATCTGGCTACCTGTGAGGTATGTGATGCTTATTATGTTGGAATGACATCAAGGAGGCTTAGGGATCGAATGTATAATCATGATTATAACATTAGGAAAGAGAATATGAGTAATGCCCTTGCCAAACATTGTCATTTGTTTCCAAAGCATCATTTTAAATTTAGGGTCATACAGATAGTATATACTAACTTGAGAGAAGGTAACAATATGGGGTCCCTTGAACTTTATGAACTCAAATGGATTCTTAATTTTAGGTCACATGTTGAACCAGGACTTAACCAAGCTCTTAGTATTAAACCTGCTCTTATAGGATGAAAATAATTATATGCAATAATATATGATATTCCTATTTTTAACCTTACTGATGGTATAAACTTAATGGTTGTATTGTTCCTTAGTTCCATCAGTTTTTTAATAATGAATTTTTATAGATATTTATTTTTCATGACAAGTTATGAACTATGTAATGGATTTATGAACAGTATTTTATTGTGTTTATAGAGATTTTAAAGGCTGCTTCAAAGGCTTACAGTTATTTAATATATCAATATTTTTTGAGATGGTACTATTATATTATATATATGCTAGTGTGTATTATCATATATGTAACATAGTTAGGCAGTGGGATCTGCACATATATGAGGAAACCACATGGCCACATATAAATGTGAAATATAGCTTTAATTGTGGATTTTAATGTATATTTTGGGTTGTTTAATTAATTAATTAGAAACTGTAATTGATTGATTATTTAATTGTTTAAGGTTTCTAGTACAAATTCGTTATATTTTGTTTGATTAATGTAACCTGATGAAGTGCGCCATAGAGGTGCGTGAAAGCGCTTGTTCTCATTAAAACTTCTTAATTACAGCATCGTGGTGGTTCCTTACAGCTTTTTCTTGCATGCAATTATATAGCTAAATTGGAGGCTAAGCTCGCTCCACCCAAGACTGGAACAGGCAGTCATGAGGAGAAGGTTAACACTTGCACCATACTTCCAGCCTCACATAGAAATACTAAACCAGCACTAGCAAAAAATACACATAAATACACAAAATCATACTCGGAGGCTCTAAATAAAAACCTGCAAAAGCATCAGAGACCTCCAAAGCAGACACCCAAAAAACCTGCACCTCCCATCACAAACCAGACAACACATAAAACACAAAATCAGTGTGCCGCACAATCACAGCCCTTAAGGCGAAATAACATACCTAACACACTAGTAATAGGCAACACTATAGTCAGGCACACTGATGTCCCACTCACTAGGTGGGACAAGGAGAAGGTTACTGTTAGCTGCCTGTCGGGAGCCAGAATCTTCCACATAACACAAGCACTCATGTCACTCCAAAACAAGTACAGATATGACTCTGTCACTGTTCATGTTGGTGTGAATGATCTGAGATGTACCTCCCTGGATTACATGAAAAGAGACATGGAAGAGCTCTCTAATCATGTAGCCCAGGCGGGTATGACCCTGACCCTGAGTAGCATTCTGCTCTCACCAAGAATGATACCGCAGTATAAAGAAAAAAATGATAAATTTCAACAATTGGCTAAGCTTCTGGTGTCATTCAAAGGGGATCCAGTGTCTGTCAGCCTGGGATGACATGCCTGACAAGCCTCGTTGCTTCGCAAGAGACTGCTTGCATCTGTCTCCCCTAGGCATTCAAATACTGACCAAGACTCTTGCTGCCCCCATAGTGCCTTTTTTAGGAAAGGCTCAAAAGTCAAACCCACCTCCATAAACAGCACAAATAAAAAAATGAGGGTTATGCTACTCAACACCAGTAGTTTAAATCGCAAAATGCATGCGCTCGAAGCACTCCTCAGTATGGTTAACGTAGACATCTGTGCAGTAACTGAAACCTGATTCAAGGCTCCAGAGAGCACCCCAGCACTACTGGGCTACAACTCATACCACACATTTCGACCACAGAACATGGACTGAAACACAAAATGAGGGGGTGTATCTATATTCATCAAGTATACCTACACCTCCAGGTTAGTGGTGCAGCATGATACCTCTGAGATCATCCATGTGCAACTAACATCGGGCAAATCTGCAATGCAAATTGTGGCCTGCTACGGATCACCCTCCATGACCCAGGACCACCACTCCGCCTTTCTGGAGACACTGGAAAACATGAAGGTCCTACCGAACACCCTCATATTGGGTGATTTCAATTACCCTACTGTTAATTGTGAAAACTACTCAAGTACAAACTCCCAGGTCTAGGGCTTCCTGGAATTTATCAACTCAAATGCCCTGGATCAGCTGGTAAACTCCCCTACCAGAGGTAAAAACATATTGGACCTGGCCATCACCAACATGGGCGACAGGTATTCCACACCGGAGGTCAACCCATCACTGGTTAGATCAGACCATAAACTAATCACTCTGGATGTCCACACCACACCACCACCCCCAACCAAGGAAACCACAGTGAAAAACTTTTCTATAGCAGACTTCACCTTACTTAAGACAGAGGTGGTAAGTTTCACAGCCCCCACGCTAAAGGATAACAGTGTCCAAGATGCAGGAACCTTTACAAATGCACGCTATGAGCACCTACAAGGATGCATGGATCATGCCATCCCGAGCAAAACCAAGATTCACTCCCCTAAGAGAAGGAAACCAGTCTGGTGGACCCCTGCCATAAACAGGCTATACAATAGAAGGAGGAAACTAGTTCAGAAAAAAAGCAAATCCCAAGAAGGAAAGACATCCCTGATCAGTATCAGTAAGAAACTAAGGTCCCTCATAAAATCATCCAAGGCTAACTTTGAAAGAAAAATAGTCAAGGATTTGAAAGATAACCACAAAGCCTTCTTTAGCTATGTCAAGAATCTAAGTGGCAACTCGCTCTGAGCTAGTGCAAAATAGCACAAAATATACTGAACCTACTGATATTGCCAACATCCTGGCAGATAGATTCAGTGCAAACTTCACACCCCTCTCACCCCCAAAAGGGCCCACAACAATACCGGAAAAGTGTAGTGTTCCAGAAATCACAGATGCACAGGTGAAAACAGCCCTTTCAAAAGCCAAAAGCACAGCATCAATGGGGCCAGATGGTGTCCCAGGCTGCGTCTTGCATGAACTACAGAACGAACTAACCCCCCACCTAAACACACTGTTCAACCTCAGCTTCTCCACAGGCTATGTGCCCATAAAATGGTGCACAGCAACAGTTATTCTGCTCCACAAAGGAGGGGCCACAACTGACCCTGGTAACTATCACCCCATAAGCCTGACTAGCCTGGTCTGCAAGGCTATGGAGCGCATCATCATGGAACTCATTAACAAAGACATTGGGAACCTCCAAACACGTGACCCCGACCCAGTTTGGCTTTGTTAAGGGAAGATCATGCCTACTAAACCTGGTTGACTTCTTAGAAACAGTCACCAAGGCCATAGATGAGGGGAAGGTGGTTCACACAGCCTACCTTGACCTCGCCAAGGCTTTTGACACCATTCCCCACTTGGGAATTATAGAAAAACTCACCAGCCTAAACATAAACCCCTACATCATTAGATGGGTTGCCAACTGGATTACAGACAGAACTCACACAGCAAGAATAGTGGGCTCCAGGTCTGATTATAAACCAGTCACAAGTGGTGTCCCACAAGGCTCGGTCCTGGGACCCCTACTGTTCGGCATATACTTCTCAGAAGTATAGGCAAACACAGGAGGACTATGGCTAACCAAGTTCGCAGATGACTGCAAATTGGGAGCCATAATTGACTCTCTGACTGACCCAGACATTCTCCAAAAGGGCCTTACTGAGACAGACACCTGATGTCAAAGTCATGGTCTCATGCTAAATGCCAAAAAATACATAGTCATCCCATTGGGAAAAACAAAACATCCATGAATTACCACATAGGTGACAGCCCACTTAATACAGAAGAGGTAATAAGAGACCTGGGGATGCAGGTAGATATTAATCTCTCCTTTGACAATCATATTGCCAGAGTAGTTAGGAAATCCTTCTATGTAGCCCATCTAATTACTAAAGGTTCGCATCTAGAAATAAAGAGGTTATAATGCCCCTCTACTCATCACTCATCAGACCTATCATAAAGCACAATGCCCCATTTGGGAGTTACCTCACAAGACACTTCCAACAGCTGGAAAGACCACAAAAGTACCTCACCAAGAGGACTACTGGCCTCAAACATATGTCCTATGCAGCCTGACTGGAAAAACTCTGGCTGTACTCAGTGGCATATCGTTTACTCAGAGGTGATCTCTGCCTGAGTTACAAAGGCATGTCCAACTCAGAATTGATGGACATGCTCCACCTAAAGAAATCCAAGTCACTACAAGCCACTCGCTCTATTGAGCTAAACCTCACCACAACAATAAGTAGAACATGCTGGAGTGATAGATTCCTGTCACAGAGACTCCCCATGCTTTGGAACAAAATTCCTAACTACATTAGGCAGAGCCCCTCACTAATACTCTTCAAGAGAAACCTTGACGAGTGGATGGGTAACAGAAAATACACCCCTGGGATCACTTCATTGGCTCTTCTTGACAGATACTAAGTTAATTAATCAATGGGGTGGAGAAAGTGGACACACTCTGGCTAGGCTTATAAATGCCCTCGGGCAGATAGCCTAGTACCTACCTATGAACCTATGAACCTACTGTGCATTCGCAAATATGAACATTCGATTATGTGCAGGGATTGTGGTACAGTGCGGTAAGGGAAATACATCCCTTTCCTCACTGTAGTGTGATCTCAGAGTTGGAATATATAGTTAGGGGGGTATGAGGGGCACAGCCCCCCACAGGGGGTGCAGAGGGGCTTGCGGGATGTTAGGTGCACTAGTTAGGGAGTTAGGGCAAGGGTGGAATTGCTGTTAAGTAGCAGAAAATGTCGTGTTTGACAGCTGACTTTCGACATTAGGGCCATTAGGTAATATGTGTACTTTTGGCAAAATAGTTTGCTGTTAAGTACTGTTTTTTTTTTAACTTCGATACTTTAATAGTAAACCATATATATATATATATATATATATAATATATATGTGTGTGTGTGTGTGTGTGTGTGTGTGTGTGTGTGTGTGTATGTGTGTGCATACACTGAGTAAGGTGGAACCCTGCTGGGCAAATATGAAAAATGTAAATGAAATCAAGATATTAAGGAAGGTAGCAGGGTGGGTCAATAGTAAATGTAACTAAGAGAAATTTGGCGTGGGCACCAGGAAACTTCTCCTACTTTTCATTATTGTGAGACCCATTTTGGAGGACCACTTTCTGTTTCCATTTCAGGTGCAGAGGTGGCTTGGAGAAACAGGGAGGCAGATGGAAAGAGAAGGAGATGATGGAGTGGTGAATGAAATGAAGGAGAAATCAAATACTGAGACCATAGGATGTGTGCAGGATTTTAAAGAAATATTTCAAAGAAACCTATTTCATGGAGATGAATCAGCAAAAGTTGGATGCATAATTAAAACCCTCCAGTCAGGAGGGTTGTGGGATGATTTACTTAAAGAAATGATGGTACAGAGTGAGCCAGAGGATGATGGAGATGTTTCCTCGGATGATATTATGGTGAAAATTCAAAAGGAGGATGCAGAGACAACCCTGAAGAATAGTGGGGAGATGAAAAATAAAACACATGCAGAGAAAGTAAAAGAAGGTAAAAGTGGCGTAGCAGAAAAAGGCAGAAGAAAATGAAAAACAGAAGTATGTGGTAAAGATTAAAAGTAAAGAAGACAAAGAAAGGGATAGGAATGAAGTGTGGGACAATCTGGTAGCT
Source organism: Protopterus annectens (assembly GCF_019279795.1). Taxonomy (NCBI): domain Eukaryota; kingdom Metazoa; phylum Chordata; order Ceratodontiformes; family Protopteridae; genus Protopterus; species Protopterus annectens. Next base: position 1,757,596,533 of record NC_056744.1, on the reverse strand, counting down.
CCTTTGGGTATAAAAGCACATGAGGTAAGAACATCTATCCTTATTAGCAGACATTTTGTGACATTATATTTAAGACTATTTTTTCAATGGAACATTTCCTTGGGGAATATGAAAGAAAGAAAGACTGTAACTCATGGAATCTTTATCTGATAAAAGCATTTAACAAGGTAACAAGAAAGAAGATTCATGTACATTTTTGAACAGAGGTAGAAAGAGACACTTTGAAAGGACATTTGAAAACTTTATGAAAAGAAATACTGGATGCTGCAAACATTCATGAGGAAAAGGGGTTTATGGACTAGTGGCCGGGACTGTAATATTGTGTTAAAAACAGAAACAGAAAAGTTATACATATAACAAACATAATAAATGTAGAGAATATGGGTTTTCTAAAATACTGGGGACAACTGAAAACATGTTTTTTTATTTTTTTTTTATTTTTTGTGGAAAATAAGGACATTTGGTAAGAAACTGTGACAAAAGAAAATTTGTGGGGAAATGGGACATGATGCAAAAATGTGAACTGAAATGTTATAAATGTAACAAAGTTGGACATTTATTGATGGATTGTAAAATGAAAATAAGAGTAAAGAAAAAGAAACAGAAAGAGAAGAAAATAAGCAAAGAGAAGAGAATTTAGAAGTAGTAGAAATAGAAGAAAAATTAGATGATAAAAATAATAAAGAGGACATTGAAAAAGGTTCTGAAGTAAGTGATGAAGACATACATTTGGAGGTAGTAAAGGGAAAAATTCTATTGGTAAAAGGGTAAAAGACAGAAAATGAAAATTTAAAGGCATAAGTATAAAAGAAAAAAGAAAGGAAGTAGATGAAAAAGAACATATACAGCTAAAGACTGGGACTTGGTATGATGGTTAAGGTGTTTGACTCACAAACACAAGATGCAGTGTTTGGAAATTTATTAGGCTTACAATGGCTTATTAAGAAAGCTAGAATTAGCTATGAATTTATAAATATAAAGAAAAATGAAAATTTTAGAGTGCTTTCTGTAAATGTGAATAGTATTAAGAATATAATAAGAAGAAAAGGAATTTTGGAGTGGTGTAATTCATGTGATGTAGGTGTAATTATATTAGAAGTCACAATATTTTAACAAATGAAGACAAAATGCAAACAGAGAAACTATGGGGAGTAAAGATAATCTGGAATTTGGGAAATGACAGATGTTCTGGAATAGCCATATTCTGCAAACACAGTAAAGATATTTGATGTAACTTTAGCAAAAGTGGGAAGAATAACCACTGTAGATTTAAAACGGAAAGAACAAAATTATAGAATTATAACATTATATGCTTATGCTAACTGTAAAGAAAGGGAAAGCTTATTTAATCAGATTTTGGACTATGTCGTGATAAATATGAATATTATAATAGAACATTTTAGTTGTAGTTTAAGAGACAAGTATAAAAAGAAAGGAAATGATATAAGGAAAAAATGTTAGAAGTTTTAAGATGTGGTAGGTTGAAACTTTGGGACAAAAATGTCTGGACTTTCAAAAGGGGTATGTATAGAACTGAAACAGATTATTTTATAGTATCAGAAGGTTTATTTATAGGACATGTGTAGATAGTTGAAACAGGATTTTCTGATCATCTTTCAATATAGTTAGAGATAAAGGAAAACAAGGAATTTATAAAAATAGACAAAGGAATAAAGAAGATAAATAAGAAATCATGTAATGAAGAATGAAATAGATTATTAATACAGTTATGGAAAGATCATATTACTATGAGAACATTTTATAAAAATTGGTCTGAATGTTGAATGATATTTAAGGAAAGTTATTAAAATGTTTTTTTTTACAGTGGCAATATGGTGTGTGAAAAGTAGAGAAAGAAAACTATAAAAGAAGATATAATGCATTGCAAGATTTAGAAAATGATAGAAAGTACTTTGACAAAGAAAAAGAATTATATAAAAGAAATCAAGAAAAAATATAAGAATTGTTATATGAGGAAACAGAGAAGTATCAAGTTTCTTAAGCAGATTAGTAAAGGAAGATGGTAGTGCAATGAGAAAAATAAAAAATGTAAAAGAAGAAATAGAAAGAACTTAGGAAAATATTATGAACAGTTTAGTACAATATAAAAAATAAATGTTTTAAAAAAAGAAGGTAGTAAAAAAATGGAATGTAGAAAAGTTAAAAGATAAAGAAAATGAAGAGATAGAAAAGGAAATTTCTTTAAATGAGTTAAATAAAGTATTAGGACAAGTAAATATATGTTAGGCTGGAATAGGGTATGAAATGTATAAGTTTAAGGGGTTGGCAAAAATTTGAATTAATGGTTAAGTGAAGGTTTTATGTATAAGGAATTATGTATTGGAATACTTAAATTCATATGTAAGAAGGAAGATAGAAGACAATTAAAATATTGGAGACTAATAGTATTGAGTAATAATGATTATAAGATCTTTATGACAATAATACAAACAGATTTTAAACTAAAATGGAAAATATTATGGAAAATAGCATAAATAATATAAAGTGGAAGGATTGTCAAGAATTATTAATGATCATTAGGGAAAGTGTGGATGATATTATGAACAGAAAATGAAGAAGCAAAAATCATGATAGGAGACCTTAATAAGGCATTTAATACAAATGGGCATGAAATTGTATGGAAAATAATGAAAAAATATAATATAAGTGAGAAGGTTAGGACATTATATATGTCAGGGTATAGTAATAATAAAGCAAAAAATTGTTGTAAATGGCTAGTTAAGCCAAGAGGTACATATGAAGAGTGGTATAAGACAGGGATGCCCAATGAGTTGTATACTCTCTGCATTAGTTATGAATGGATCAGTATGTGAAATATATTATAAAATGAAGGAGTTGAGGCATATAGCACCTGAAGGGTTAAGAATTCCAATTCTGTTAACATATGCAGATGACATTATAATAATTGCAAAATACAAAATTTGGATAAAAGAAGTAATAATTTGCACAAATGAGTGTCTAGAGGTAATATGAATTTCTTTAAATAAAGAGAAAAGTAAAGGTTTAGGTCATGTAATAAAGATTGGGGGCATATATTTTATGATGAATGACATTTCTGTGTTAGGTATAAAATTTGGGAATAAGGATGTAAGAATAATTCAGTGGAGAAAAAACAACTGAAGAAATAAGACAAACATGTCTTTTCTGGAGAATATATGCATTGCCATTCAGAACAAAAGGCGTATTTGATAAATTCAGTATTGATTGGAAAAATAGCATAATTAACAAGTGTATTTATGCTGTCAGCAGTATTTGAAAACCAATTATTACAGATCTTTTTTTTCCAATTTATATGGAGTTCTAGATTAAACTTAGTAAAAGAGGATTTTTATATGTAAATAAAGAAGAAGGAGGTTTAGGGTTAATTAATCCAGTGGTATGTGCTGCTTCACTAAATTTGTACAAAGTGTTAAAGTGGATAAATGAAAACATGAGAGATTAGTAGTGAAACTGTATAAATATAAGTATGATAATTTTTGAGAGGCTATGGTAAAAGGAGTAAAAGAGAAAAGGAGTGTATAAATGAAAAAATAAAAAGTTACCAAGAAAAAATATTTTTGTGGAAAATAAAAACTGATGATATAGAAAAAGACAGAAAAAAATGTTATAAGAATGTAATGATAAAACATTACTATGTTAAACCATGGGAAAATCTGACAGATGAAAAAATTAAAGCTATAAAAATTAGAAGCAAATGGTGTAATCAAAAGGTATAATGTCATTTTTTTGCTGAGACTGGTAATAGAAGAATTGCCAGTAAAAGGAAATATACCATATAAAAAGAAAAGTGATAGAATATGTTTACATTGTCAAGAAGAAGAAAAAACAAGGAACATGTGTTTTTGAAATGTAAAAGAGTAAACAAGTTAAGGGAAAAACTACATAAAGAAGATTTTTTTCAAAGTTACAGAAGAAGTGGATAAAATAAACATGGACATAATTAAATATGGATATTATAAAAACAGAAGTAAAGAATATGTTAAAGAATAGATAAAAAGTTATTTTATGTTATATGGGTCATATGGAATGAAAGAATAAATGAAACTATGCTTAATGGTAAACGGATTTTAGCAACAATATTAAGTAAAATCAGATGGTGGTTATGGAAAAAGGGGTGGGGTTCTAATAGGGATGAAAATTTAGCATGATTGTAAAGGAAATTATGAATGCGTATAAACAGATTTCTATATCTATATATTTGTACATATGCACATATTTGTAAATATGTAATATTTGATAAATAAGAATTCATTTTTGTGTATAAATAAAGGACTCCTACTCTTTTCAATAAGTGTCATGGGATGTTTTACATCCACTGTATCTAACTTCAGGTCAGGTAAATGGGTCTTCAGTTTAATGTTTCACCCAAAGGGTGGCACATTCTGCATAGTGCCCTGCAGTGTTAGTGTTGGTAAAGTAATTCAACAACCTGGTGTGGGAATGGAAACCAAAGGTGAGGGCGCTACCTGCTGAGGTACTGATATGGCGTAATGACGAATACGAGGCTGATTGCTTGTTTTGAAGGATAAGCATGATTAAATCTCAGGATTTTATAGTTTATGGGACATTCTAATATGTTTTAAGATCATTGTTATAAGTACTGGTGAAGATTGACTATTTATATATTTAATGTAAGACAAAGCCACCTTTGTTTGTAGCAGGAGGAATAAAATGGAGTAAAATGGAAACCTGACGAGTAAGTATGAAAAATGTACAGGAAAGCTGAATAAGGGGAAATATTGCACAGGGGACTGAAAGTGAATAAGTGCAAAGACAATAGTCATTTTTGGGAGGTTTGGGTGCAATTAAAAATAATTGAAAGGAGCTAAATAAAACAGGTGCTGAAAATATGAATAAGTGTGGTGAGTGATATTTGTGAGACTGAATTGTACCTGAAGACATGGATGGAACTTTCTATATGATTTATGATTGTCAGTTTGTAAGAAAGTATGTATATCTTTTTCAACGCAACCAATTCTGACTGTGCCTGGAGTACTCTGTTGATCAGAAAATAGTTCTAGAAAATAGTGACTGGCAAATTCATGGTGCTAAAGGCACCTTCTATTCTGTCATGCTGCTGACAGGAAATGAGGGAGAGATAAATGGCCCAGAAGAACAGACAAGTTGGAAGATGATTGCTGCAATAAGAGTGTGGATTGTGTAAAAAGTAAGTGAATCATTTAAATACTACTATTCTATTAGCTCTTCCTCACCATGCTTTCCATACAATCCTTCCTCTTCCTTTCACTATTACTACTTTTCTCCTTATCCTCTGTCTACCACCTTATCAGCCTACTATTTCCAAACATGAAAACAGTTCATACAAGCAAATGAAATCTCACAACTCACCTTTCTTACCCACATAGTCTTATTTCCTACTTATTCCCCTCAGAAAACCTCCATCTTTTTGACACAAAGATAACCTCCCACCATGCTAACTTTATTACCATAACACATTTCAAAGCCCTCCAAAGATGACAAATGTAGATCTCATGCAAGATAACTACTCATATAAACTACTCCATACTGACATCTGATTAGCATGTTTATCTCTAAGACATTAAGTTCTTAATCCAGGCCCTACCTTTACATAATATTAACTGTGGCAATATAGTTATTTACTTCCTAAACTCCCAAAGTATGAGTAATAGAAAGTAGGGATGACCTTCAAACTGCTTGGCTCACACAGTGTAGAACATATCCTGTATTAAAGAAACTTGGCTAAAATCACACATTAGAGACTATGTTTAATGTTCCTAAAGTTTGATCATAAGAAAAGACAGAGCTCACAAAAAGGTGGAGGAGTAGCCCTTCTATATTCTTCCTCCTAGTAGTTACTCCCTACAATAAACCTATTGTTTATTCTGCATTTATTCTGTTATTGCACTTGTTTCTCAGTTTGTTACTTTTTAAATCTGTAACTGTTGCAAATTGTTTGTGTAGGCTGTGATAGCCGATTTATAGCATTTATAAGTGTTTACTGTATCTGTTTCTGCTTGTTCTCTTGAGAAAAAAAAATATCTCTTGTTTTCCCGCCTTACTAGCTAGAATAGTGCAGTTTCAGAGCTTGCTGTTCACTGGGCTTTGTTTGCAGTTGCTGTAACTGATTCTTTACCTAATTTGGAAGAGAGGAAGTTCCCTTGCTTACCAGTGGGAGTGGGAAGCATTGAGCTGCCCGTTGGTCCAGTTTTGTGAGGTTTCCGCCAGCAACTTGTAGTTTATTGGTCATTTTGGGCCAGTTCCTAGCTTCTTTCAGCCCCCTGATATAAACGCTAAACGCCGCTTGGGTTTAGCGAATTCGTGGAGTTGCTACCGTTGCACACTAGGGCAGCGCCGGTTAAGCAGATTTAAACTATTAGGGCTACCTAAAGTCCACTCTTCAAATTTTCCCTTAAAACTACCTTCCTCGAACTATACTACTGATCTAATCAGCATATCCTATAACTAAAAGATAATCTCTACCTGACTGAGTAGCCTATTCTGTATCTGTCAAACCTAGCACTTGCTCCTACAGTACTTATCACCGAGATACAGCAATCTTGTTATAGATAGTACCCCAAAAGGCAAACCCCATTTCTCGGACACCCACATCCCCCGGAATCTCTTTTACAGTTTTTTTGTCTATTCCTTCTAGCATGTCGAGGGATCAGTTGCTAGTATCCTCTCCTGCTCAGCTGGTGAACCTGGGAATATTGAGGCAATGTTACAATTGCCTCATGTACACAGACAACCCTCTCCTCCTCCCACAAAACACAAATACATGCGAGAGATGCTACTATACGGCCAAACTGGAGGCTGAGCTCTCTCAACTTAGGACTGGCAAGACCAGACAGGAGGAGAAGGTTACCACACACACTATAGACCCAGTCTCACATAGTACCATCACAACCTCAAATCATACACATAAACACACAAAGACATACTCGGAGGCTCTGATTAAAAATCTACCAAAACAGCAGAGGGCACCAAAGCAGACACCCAAACAACCACCACCTCAGAACACAACACCTGCAACACATAGACCTCACAGTCAGAGTGTCAAACAGTCACAGCCCTTAAGGCCAAACACAATGCCAGACACACTAGTCATTGGTGACTCCATAGTCAGACACACTGACGTCCCGCCACCAGACTGAGTAAGGAGAGAGTTTCAGTAAACTGCCCGTCGGGCGCCAGAAACCGCCCCATAACGCAAGCACCCAGGTCTCTCAACAGCAGGTACAAATTTGACTCAGTCATTGTCCACGCTGGTGTAAACGACCTGAGACGTACCTCCTTGGACTACATGAAAAGAGACATTGAGGAGCTCTCTGATTATGTAGCCCAGGCAGGTATGACCCTGACCTTGAGCAGTATCCTACCTTCACCAAGAATGATGCCACAATACAGAGATAAGATGATCAGCTTTAACAATTGGCTTAAACTCTGGTGTCATTCAAAGGGGATCCAATGTCTGTCTGCCTGGGATGACATGCTGGACAAATACACTGCTCGCAAGGGACAGCTTGCACCTGTCACCCCTGACTCGGATATTGGCAAAGGCTCTTGCCACCCCCATAGTGCCTTTTTTAGGCAAGGCTCAAATTCTAAACCTACCACCCTAGAACACAAAAAAGGAAAAAAACTATGGGTAATGCTGCTCAATGCCAGAAGTCTAAATCTCAAAATGCACGCACTCGAGGCCCTTCTCAGTATGGAGAACATCGATGTCTGTGCTGTGACAGAAACCTGGTTCAAGGCTCCTGAGAGCACCCCAGCACTAACAGGTTTTACCTCATACCATGCGTTCCGGCCCCAAAATCAGGACAATACCAAGAAAGGAGGGGGGGGGTATCCATATTCATCAAGGGCACCCACACCTCAAGACTGGTGGCAACTCACGATGCATCGGAGACCATCCAGGTGCAATTAACCATAGGCAAGACTGCTCTGCAAATTGTAGCATGTTACAGGCCACCCTCACAAACTCAGGAACCTCACATGGCTTTCCTGAAAACACTGGAGGGGATAAATGTATCTCCAAACACCATCATACTAGGTGACTTCAATTACCCTAATATAGACTGGGAACACCACTCAAGCCCAAACACCCTAGCCCAAAAGGGCTTTTCCCCAAGACAATATGCAGTAATTCTCTACTTCTTTCTGCCCCCCAAAACCCCTACAAATTACTCCTTCAAAAGTTACCCCTCCAGACTTAAGTACATTCTTAATTACTAGTCAAAACAACTCACCCCTTGAAATAGTATCAGAAACTAAAACTACTTGGGGTCCAAATTGACAACTCATTTAAATTCAACTCCCACCTGCAAAAAGCTACCTCCTTTCCTTAGTACTCTTAATAGGAGTGCCACAAGGCTCCATACTGGGTCCCTCTCTCTTCAATATATTTATAAATGACTTCTTACAAATCAATTCTCTTCCTCTAGTATCATCCACATGTAGATGATTCTATCTATCTTCTGTTCCATTCTTCTACCACTACACTACAAAACTTTCACCAAGATGCTTTCTCTTCCATTAGAGCAATGGATGCTAAGTAATCATCTAGCTCTCAATGTCATCAAGACTAAAACTAATGTTATTTACTCCTTCAAAAGTTACCCTCCAGACTAAAGTACATTCTTAATTACTAGTCAAAACAACTCAAATTCCCTTGAAATAGTACTGAAACTAAACTACTTAGTCCAAATTGACAACCTACTTAAATTCAACTCCCACTGCAAATAAACATTAAAAACACATCAGCTTGGCATGCTTTATAGACATAAAGCCTAATTCCTTACATCTGACACTAAAATCTCTCTCTACCTCCTTTCTTATCCCCTCCCTTCTCTATGGTGCCCCACTACTAACTAATCTTCTGTAGTCCTCATTAAAACAGCTTACTTCCTGCTATAACAAATTGCAAAATTCACACCAGCCATAAGTCCTTACTCACCACTGTGTTCTCCATAAGCTAAAATGGCTAGAACTTCCCAATCAACTAACTTACACCCAACTAACTCTAGCCCATGTTTCTATTCTAAACTTTCACTTGTCCCTCCCTTTCCCTCTGCCTTTAAAATGCACCTACCTAGCAGAGTTCTAAGGTCAACAATCAAAATCTACTTGAAGTACATAACCATTTCTATCCACCAGAAAAAAACTTTCCTTCAGCCTCACTTCTGGAACTCCCTAACACCACTCATTCAAGCATCCACCTCTAACCACTTCACCTTCAAAAGTCTCTCTCTTATATCTAGCAACACAGTGGGAATGCCTTGTTCCCACCCCACATAACTAACTCTACTAACTTCCTTCAATACCATATCCTACTTTATGTACCTACTATCTTTGTTCTCTAACTTATTAATTTGTCTCTATTACTTGTGGTCACTTCAATTGTATTAACTGTTATGACTGCTATTATACATGTGATAAGTTTTGCTTTTTCCTACAACATAGTACACAACTCTCTGTACCTAGATTGTTAATAAATTGTTGAATGTATATTTGTTTGTTTTGAGTTTTCTCCCCAGGGACTCCATTGAAAACGGTTCTTGGTGGCTCCAATGGGACTATCCTGGTAAACCAACTGCAATAAATAAATAAATAAATAAGTAAGTGAATCATTTACTGATGGGAGATTTGGATGGAGAGTAAATAAATGTGTATAGAAGGTTGTGTGTTAGAACAATAAGCAGTGACAGAGATTTATTAGAAGGAAACATAAGCACCATTATGATAAGTACAAACATGAAAACAGTGAGCAAGCAGATGAAATAGAAATAAAGGCAGGAGTGCTTGTGGGAGGTAAGAAAGTGGGTAGAGCAAGTATTATTACAGGGCTAACATACAGGTAAAGATAACCTGTTTGCTGATAAAAGCCACTGTACAACACATTTCAAGTACCAAAGATGACAAATGTAGAGCTGGGCATGCAAGATAACGTTTATATGAAATGATGCATTCTGAGGTAAAAGAGAGATGTTTAGTTTAAGATTAAGTTATAAGTGAAAACTTCAGCTATTCCTACCTTTTGATAATTTAACTGTGGCAATATAGTTGTATGAAAAAGTAAATACAAATATGACATTTGAAATAGAAGAGTAGGGATGACTGTATTAAAAACTGCTTTGGGAGTGTAGAACACTGTAGTAAAGAGAATGTTGCTGTAAATCATCGACTGAAAAGATATGTTTAATGTGGCATAAAGTTTGATAATCGATATGTGATATTAAAGTTTGATCAACACATAAACTATATTACACATAAAAGCCACACAGAAACTTGCTATGTTGAATAAATCAAAAATACACTTAAGATAAAAAGCAATGCCAATGCCTGACAAGATCCTGCTTCTCCCTGGTCTGCTAGATTCAGCGTCCGTAAGCACCAACATGCAGAAAACTCATCTTAAAAAACATAAAACTGATAAATGTTCTATGAATCTACCTAGCAAAACACATCATAGCTGGCAATTAATAGCCTGGTACAACTCTGCAATCCCAGCAGAACTATAAGATCCATAAACTGAAATGTATTTATTACGACAGAAGCAAACATCCACTTTGGAGATATTTTATATGTGGCTGCTATAGATAATATATAGGACTATCCCCAAATACACATTAGACTTGATCCAAATATTACATCCTTCCAAGCAAAGAAAAAAAAGTTTTATAAAAATGGTGCTGCTCATGTAAATAGTTTCAGTAAATGAAGATTTTCTTCTACTTTGCATACTTTTCAAAGCCTCATACTAGTCTCTGCCTAACTTTCAAAATCATGACAAAAAATATCTGTTATCATTTTTTATATTAGTATACTTTAAGCAATACAGACTCTTACTCAAAATACCTTAAATGTACCCTACTTCTAGCACTGTGTTAGCTGAATTTAATCATTATGTTAATTAAATGCACTGAAAGATCTTACCCATCTATACTCAGCTTTAATTAGTTCATTTGTAGAGTGCAATGCCCTCTTTGGCAAACAGCTGTCATGACACATAGCTCAACTAGAAAGGCCGCAATAATTCCTTACTAAAAAAAGGCTTACTGGCCTAAAGGCCCTATGATACCAAGATAGGTTTATAGATGTATCACTATACTTTGTCTCCAATAGCCTCTTAAATGATGATCTGTGTCTTGCACTTTGGTGTCTTAATGACCCAACTCTCTTGCACCTCTTGAATTCATATAAGATCAACAGCTCCATAAACTTTAGATCTAAATCATTAAAACTCTACCAATATATAAGTAAAACATCAACAGCCAGAAAGTGGGTAGAGTGGTGAACAAAAGCAACTGGTAAAAAAAAAAGCCATGAAGCCAAAATCCCACAGCAGTCACAAAACAAATCAGTATTCCAGTGTTCCAATAAAGATAAAAAGTTAAATGACAAGCAAAAATCCAAGCAGTAAATAATCCAGTGGAGCAAGCAAAAATCCCAGCAGGCGCTTACCTACTGGATTATTTACTGCTGAGATTTTTGCTTGATCCACTGGATTATTTACTGCTTGGATTTTTGCTTGTCATTAAACTTTTTATCTTTATTGGAACACTGTAATACTGATTTGTTTTGTGACTGCTGTGGGATTTTGGCTTCAGGTGTGGTGTTTGTTTTACCATATAAGTAAAACATGATAGAGGGATAGATCTATTACCCAATGTGTATCTCTTCTCTGAAATAAATTCCCCTTTCATGTTAAACAGAGTAGTACATTAGCATCTTTGAAAAATAACCTTGAGGATTGTATGGACCCCTGCAAATCCTGACCTGACCTGCTTCATCCTATTTTAAGCAGGAGGTACGCCATGAGGGGTGGGTGTGGGCAAAGCATAAAGTAAATAGCCTGATGACATGATCATATAATCACAGAATCATAGCATGTACAAGGCGACTGGTCCATGTGGCCATTGCCCACTCTTAGACCTTGCCTACTTTTGCCAAGAATAACAGGCCAGTCAAACTAGGGGTGAATTTATAAATACCTTAAAGGAAGTTATTGTGTCACATTACAAGTAATAAAAATACAGCACCTCATGGTCAACAACTGCTGAAAACAAACCAATAGAACAAAAAACACCAGTGGGGAAAAACACCTTTTTAATCAAGGAATTTAGTACTTTCATCTCACAATTTTAAAAATACTTCATCAGAACCAGCCAGAATACTCTACCATTATTAATTTAAATACCAACAATAAATCAGGTGATTGTGTCACATTGTTTGATTGGAAGAGGAAGTTTCTTTTAGTGAGAGGGTAGTTGTTGCATGACAAATCTGTCTCTCCACTGTGATTTTTTTATTTTGTGATGTAGCTTCTGATTGTTTGATTTGTAGGGCAATAGGAGATATTGGGCTGCTGGGTCCCAATGGCCTGGAAGGCAATGCATGCATCAATGCTTTGGAGTCTGTAGGACACTGAATAGAAGGACAAGGCCTCCAGCCTCTTATGAAAGCTCAGGTCCTTTAGTTCTGTGACTTTTTTTGTCAGGCTCTTTTGCAGTCTATTTACCTGAATGATATGTGTAGTAAGATATATCTGGAAGGGAGCATTAATTGCCTTGTAATTCCTATGATCCTATAATGAGATAATGCATCAGGGCATATGCCTGTAATAAGTAATATCAAAGAAATTGCACAACACCATTTGGATAATATAATTTTCTAACATCAGAATGGAAAACAAAATCAGGACAAAAAGGCACATGTAGTGTACAGTGTTTGCAGCGAAAACAAACAACATCACACAACTTGCTGGGAATTCACAATCATTTATTCCTCAAGTAAAATAAAAACAGGAGATCAGGCACTTCCATCCCATACATACAAAAGGAAATTTTTCCTGCAAACACAGAAGACTACATGTGTCTTTGTTGGTAGTTTTTATGTTTTTTTTGGGGAGCACATTCACAAGCTCTGAATTTTGAAAATCAGGACGATGCCTATAATCAATAATATCATAAGTAATGCTCGACAAAAACAAGATAATGTCTACAGTCAGCAAAATCAGACATAATGGGCAGTAAAGTCAGGACAATGCCTGCAAGCATTAATATCTGAAGCACACAACAAAATCAGGACAGTATCTAAAATTAATAGGATCAGAGGTAGTACTCAACAAAATAAAAAGATGGTGCCCAATTTAGAAAGGTTACTGCAAGGTGTACATGAGGTGTTGCGACATGAAAATGTAAAGCACCATAGTGGTTTGTCCCTGTGGCTGTGCCAAATGCCAATGAGGCATTCCAGTGATGAGACATATGCTAATTAGCTATCAGCACTCCCATGGAACTGTCAGCAGTAAGGCATTTACACAGTCAAGCTATTCAGAGAATCACTTGTCTGCCTAAATTAGTATGGATGCTTCTGCCCACTCATGGAAATAAACATGGTGAAAAAGCAGTGTTCATCTATCACAGTGTAGATAAGTGCTGAAGAGTTTAGCAGTCATTTAGTGATGGGAATGAGTACATAGGTATATATGAGGAGGCTGCACAAGTGAGTATGTGTGTGCGTGTGTGTGTGTGTGTGTGTGTGTGTGTGTGTGTGTATGTGTATGTATGGGGTGCTGTCATACTTTCACAATGTGCGTGTACATGTGTGTGTGTGTATGGGGGGGCTATCATACTTTCACAATGTGCGTGTACGTGTGTGTGTGTGTGTGTGTGTGTGTGTGTGTGTGTGTGTGTGTGGGGCTGTCATACTTTCACAATGTGTGTGTACATGTGTGCATGGGGGGCTATCATACTTTTGCAATGTGCATGTACGTGTGTGTGTGTGTGTGTGTGTGTGTGTGTGTGTGTGTGTGTGTGTGTGTGTGTGTGTGTGTGCGCATGGGGGGCAGTCATACTTTCACAATGTGTGTGTGTGTGTGTGTGTGTGTGTGTGTGTGTGTGTGTGTGTGTGTGTGTGTGTGTGCGCATGGGGGGCTGTCATACTTTCACAATGTGTGTGTGTGTGTGTGTGTGTGTGTGTGTGTGTGTGTGTGTGTGTATGGAGGACTGTCATACTTTCACAATGTGCGTATACATGTGTGAGTGGGGGGCTATCATACTTGTGCAATGTGCGTGTATGTGTGTGTGTGTGTGTGTGTGTGTGTGTGTGTGTGTGTGTGTGTGTGTATGGGGGGCTGTCATACTTTCACAATGTGTGTGTGTGTGTGTGTGTGTGTGTGTGTGTGTGTGTGTGTGTGTGTGTGTGTGTGTGTGTGTGTGTATGGAGGACTGTCATACTTTCACAATGTGCATGTACATGTGTGTGTATGGGGGGGCTATCATACTTTCATAATGTGCGTGTACGTGTGTGCATGGGGGGGCTGTCATACTTTCGCAATGTGCGTGTACGTGTGTGTGTGTGTGTGTGTGTGTGTGTGTGTGTGTGTGTGTGTGTGTGTGTGTGTGTAAGGGGGTTGTCATACTTTCACAATGTGCATGTATATGTGTGTGTGTGTGTATGGGGGGGTTGTCATACTTTCACAATGTGCGTGTACATGTGTATGGGGGGCTGTCATACTTTCACAATGTGCGTGTACATGTGTGTGTGTGTGTGTGTGTGTGTGTGTGTATGGGGGGCTGTCATACTTTCACAATGTGCGTGTACATATGTGCGCACGTGTGTGTGTGTGTATATGTGTGTATGGGGGGCTGTCATATTTTCACAATGTGCGTGTACGTGTGTGTGTGTGTGTGTGTGTGTGTGTGTGTGTGTGTAGGCGGGGCTGTCATACTTTCACAATGTGCGTGTACATGTGTGTGTGTATGGGGGGCTGTCATACTTTCACAATGTGCGTGTACATGTGTGTGCATGTGTGTGTATGGGGGGCTGTCATACTTTCACAATGTGCATGTACGTGTGTGTGTGTGTGTGTGTGTGTGTGTGTGTGTGTGTGTGTGTGTATGGGGGGCTGTCATACTTTCACAATGTGCGTGTACGTGTGGGTGTGTGTATATGGGGGCTGTCATACTTTCACAATGTGTGTGTACATGCGTGTGTATGGGGGGCTGTCATACTTTCACAATGTGCATGTACATGCGTGTGTCTGTGTGTGTGTGTGTATATGGGGGGGCTGTCATACTTTCACAATGTAAGTGTACATGTGTGTGTGTGTGTGTGTGTGTGTGTGTGTGTGTGTGTATGGGGGGCTGTCATACTTTCACAATGTGTGTATACATGTGTGTGTGTGTGTGTGTGTGTGTGTGTGTGTGTGTGTGTGTGTGTGTGTGTGTGTGTGTGTGTATGTGTGTGTGTGTGTGTGTGGGGGGGGGGCTGTCATACTTTCACACACACCCACACTAAGGAGTAAAGACTGCATCGGGTTGGAGGGAAAACTAAACACCAGGGATATTTCTGTAGATTTGAGTCTGGGGGAAGCACTAGTCACCAGGGTTTACACTATTCTGTCATGCCTTAATGGTACTTACACATAACATAGGTCAGGGGGGTACTGGGCACTAGGGTTTACACTATTCTGTCATGCCTTAATGGTACTTACACATAACATAGGTCAGGGGGGTACTGGGCACTAGGGTTTACACTATTCTCTCATGCCTTAATGGTACTTACACATAACATAGGTCAGGGGGGTACTGGGCACTAGGGTTTACACTATTCTGTCATGCCTTAATGGTACTTACACATAACATAGGTCAGGGGGGTACTGGGCACTAGGGTTTACACTATTCTCTCATGCCTTAATGGTACTTACACATAACATAGGTCAGGGGGGTACTGGGCACTAGGGTTTACACTATTCTGTCATGCCTTAATGGTACTTACACATAACATAGGTCAGGGGGGTACTGGGCACTAGGGTTTACACTATTCTCTCATGCCTTAATGGTACTTACACATAACATAGGTCAGGGGGGTACTGGGCACTAGGGTTTACACTATTCTGTCATGCCTTAATGGTACTTACACATAACATAGGTCAGGGGGGTACTGGACACTAGGGTTTACACTATTGTGTCATGCCTTAATGGTACTTACACATAACATAGGTCAGGGGGGTACTGGACACTAGGGTTTACACTATTCTCTCATGCCTTAATGGTACTTACACATAACATAGGTCAGGGGGGTACTGGGCACTAGGGTTTACACTATTGTGTCATGCCTTAATGGTACTTACACATAACATAGGTCAGGGGGGTACTGGGCACTAGGGTTTACACTATTCTGTCATGTCTTAATGGTACTTACACATAACATAGGTCAGGGGGGTACTGGACACTAGGGTTTACACTATTGTGTCATGCCTTAATGGTACTTACACATAACATAGGTCAGGGGGGTACTGGGCACTAGGGTTTACACTATTCTCTCATGCCGTGTACTTGCACACACAGTGCTTTGGGAGAACTCTACATACCAGGGACATTCTACGTGGTGTGCCTTAAAAGGATTCCAACCCTGTACCGTCTACATAAGATATTAGTTCCTTGTGCCATCCCTAGACACCAGTGATGTACTGTGAATAAACTATAACCTATAAAAAAAAAATCGAAAAAGTATGTTACAAGGGGGGGGGGGGGGGTGAAAGGTTTTGAGGCCTGCACATCACACTGGAAACATTAGCATTTACCTGTGCACAAATGTATCAGTTAGTACAGGAAGATTTCTTTCAAAATTTTTTCAACATATAAAGAGGATCTTGGGCATTACTTAATGCCTGCAACAGTTCATAAGTTATGAGACAGAGGAATATGGAACATAAAGCCTACCTCTCAAGGCATGTAGACATTTGTTAGCACGTCCGAGAAAATGCATAAAAATGCAGGGCTGGACCTACAGTCAATAATACCAAGAGTAATATACAACAAAACTCAAGGCAATGTCAACATTCAGCAACATCAGAGACAATAAAAGCCTCCTTCAACAACCAAGGCAGTTTCTATTTCATAAGCATCAGAGGCAATCTTTAACAAAGCCATGGTAAATTCAGTACAAAACTGTGTCAGATAAAGGAGAATAAAATATGGAAAATGCAAGTACATAACATCATCAGAGGAAACACACAAACAAGAATCACTAGTAATACTGCCGTAACTATGCACAGCAAAACTGAGACACCATTATCGCTGCACAACAACACTGAGACACCATTATCGCTGCACAACAACATTGAGACACCATTATCGCTGCACAACAACACTGAGACACCATTATCGCTGCACAACAACACTGAGACACCATTATCGCTGCACAACAACACTGAGACACCATTATCGCTGCACAACAACACTGAGACACCATTATCGCTGCACAACAACACTGAGACACCATTATCGCTGCACCCCTGAAACCTTGAGCAGCAAAATCAGGGATAAAAAACCCACCATCCAACTGCAGCATTAAGAGAACAAACACTCTGCATCTGAAACCATACACAACAAAATCAAGAAAACAACATCTGACTACATCAGGAAGGGAGCATGACAAAAGTGGGGTAGCACAAATATTACACTCCTAAAACAATACTCAACAAATTCAAGAAGGAATAGAAAACACGATCCGTCGACATCAGGAACAGAGCACAACAAAACTGCCAATGATAATACTCTGAGACAGTGCACATACAATTAGGTCAACAGTAGCATTTATCAACACAAATGGAATACACAGCAAACCCTGGCACACAACTATTATTTATCCACATCAGAGACAGATATTATAAATGATCAGTTTCCCTAAAGTAAAATAAAGCAGCTGTTCAGGATGTCAAATGAAGTTAACAAACACAAGAAAAAAGTGATTACGTTATAAAAGTTATTGCTGAAGTACAAGAACTTTTGGGAATTCAGAATTAAAGAAACAATATAAGAAACTTAATTTCACTGTCCTTCCAGTGAATGCTATGTGCTGCCTGAAAAGAAAGACAGTTAAACAAAAATATCACACACAGAGCAGCTGGAACTTAGTTATTTTGAAGGAAATGAGGCCCAAGTACATTCAAGTTCTTGTTAAATGGAAGTCTAAAGCAGGGGCCCCTTTCCACCATTGTCCTCTTCTGTGCACACAGTTCCCTCACTCCGCCATTATAAACTAATTCTATACCGTCTTCTCATGCATCATTAGGTATCTAATGCTAGGTGTCTGAGAACAATAACATTCTTTTTGCCATGTCCATCTATCCTTTTCTTTTTTCATCTTCCTATCACTTTCTAGCCATCTTTCCTTACCCCTAGAAAACTATTTTCAGATGAATACCCTTCCAGACTAATTTTGTTCTTAGCTCTGCCCTCTTAAATGAAGCCTAGAAAGGGTCCTGAGCAAAATCGTTTGTTAGCACAATATGACATGGTCCTTTGCAGAACCTATACCCTCTAAATAGGAAAAAATTACTTACGTGCCCCTAGAAAGATCATAAGAAATGACAGAATCTGTACAGCACCCACAGGTGCATTGTTGGCACATTGTCTGTTCCTGAAGAATCTTCTTTGTGCCATTGTCATGTTGCCACCTTTTATTTTCTGTTCCTCCAGAGCTGAAACATTGGCCAGACTTGAAGCAAGCAGCATATTCCATACTAGAGTAGGCATTTAAAAGGAAAGTGAGGGCATGTGTGTGAGAAGGAGGTGGAGAGAGAAAGGGAGAGAGATCTGTGGTGAACTGATAACAAGCTCTCCCTACTGCAGGGCAGGGGAGTCAAATAGTAGACATTATGCGTGAATCTGGAATTAGAGCAACCACCCGGTACATTCTGTTCCTTCCCCTAGAACTTGAAGATGTGCAGACATGACATGTTGCTACAAGAAAAGTCAGCACACAGATCACTGTGAATAAAATTATTCTACTAATAGGTACCTTTTAAAAGCATTTTTGAGTATCTCAGCAATACAAAGTTCTTGTGGTTTGCTTTATAGACTTTCATCCTTCTGTTAATCATTTATCCTCTGCAGAAATATAAGTAACTTTTCTTATCCTGTTCCTCCAGAATGTGAGTTATACTGAAAAGTGGCAAACGGCACTGTTCATATTTGTAGCTAGCCAAGAAAACATTTTTATAACTACTTTGTATCTCCACATGCTGCTCATTCTGTTGTCTGACAAACTTGAGCATGTTTATTCTTTTGCCCATTGTAGTCTATGCATGGCTTGCAGAGCTATGTGCAGTCCTCATCATCTGAATGAATTATACTGCTACCTGAATTAATATCACCTAGAGTCTCACCTGGAGACAAGATTACCTTTGTTCTATGACACAGGATGAGCAGACCATACAGGGTGCTGTACACAGCATCCTGCATTAGTCAGATAAGAAGTCACTGCCTTGACTAGCTCAGAGACTTACACTTGGCACCTCGGGCTGGTAGATTTAGATTTGCTAA
Source organism: Protopterus annectens (assembly GCF_019279795.1). Taxonomy (NCBI): domain Eukaryota; kingdom Metazoa; phylum Chordata; order Ceratodontiformes; family Protopteridae; genus Protopterus; species Protopterus annectens. The sequence goes on along the minus strand of NC_056744.1, from coordinate 1,757,577,190 downwards.
CTTGTCTTGGGAGAAGTGGATTTTCAGAATTCTACCCTCCAGCAAAGTATAACTTCAAGTCCCACCACTGCTTCAAATACGGACCACTTTACTAATTTTCTTACAAAGATTTTATAAGCACTGCTATGGTTCCAGTATGCACAATGTGTGTATGGAGATTTAATCTTTTTGTTATATAGTGTTTTTTCTCATTTTAAAACAGATTGACCAAGAAACATTACATTCTGTTCTTCAGAGTTTGAGATAATTTTTTCCTAGATTTCTCTGCACATTAAATACTTCTTCAGTTGGTGCTTTATTCTCTTGTTATCGGTTTAATTTTGCTGTCCAGGAAGGCCCTGCTAGGCACATCTTAGGGTGCATGAGCCATCTTGTATTTTATGCTCCACCTTATAAAGATCAGAGGAAATGTGTGCCATCTTGAGTACCATGTACCTTCCTGAATATTGTACAGCACTCTGGTTACCATCCTCCATCCTGATCACCATGTACCTTCCTGGATATTGTGTACCACTGTGTACATCATGCCCAGTTCTGATCTCCATGCATCCTCCTGGATATTGTGCACCACTCTGGGTACCATACTCCATCATGATCACCATATACCTTCCTGGATATTGTACATCACTCTGGGTACCATGTTCCATCCTGTTCACCATGTATCTTCCTGGATATTGTGTACCACTCTGCATCATGCTCCATCCTGATCACCATGTACTTTCCTGGATATTGTGTACCACTCTGTGCATCATGCCCCATCCTGATCACTATGCATATTCCTGGATATTGTACACCAGTCTGGGTACCATGCTCCATCCTGATCACCATGCACCTTGCTGGATATTGTTTACCACTGTACATCATGCCCCATCCTAATCATCATGCACCTTCCTGGATATTGTACACCACTCTGGGTACCATGCTGCATCCTGATCACCATGTACCTTCCTGGATATTATGTGCCACACTGTACAGCATTCCCAGTTTTGATTTCCATGCACCTTTCTGCTTATTGTGCACCACTCTGGGTAACATGCTTCATTCTGGGCAGCAAACACTCTTGTGGACAAAAATATTATATTTTGAGCAACATGTGCCAGTGTGAGATTCAGGTACCATTCTGTATTCAGCATGTATGTTCTGTGTGTCATGCACAATACTGGGCATCAGGGATCCTACTGTGCACATTACAGAAAGAGACTGCCACCCATGGTACCATTTACCATCCTGTTCACTTCACAGATAGAATGTGCCATCTTATGCACCGTGCACCATCCTTGATTAGTCACTATCCTTTCTCATCAGGGAAAGCATCTGTAACCTAATGTTCCATCCTGTTCAAATCACGGAGAGTATATGCCATCCTGTGCACCATGTTGTTCACATCACAGATATAAAGAGCTATCTTATGTGCAGTGCACAATCCTTTGCACATCAGGGAAAACATCTGTCACCCCAGGTACCATGTACTATCCTGTTGAAATCATGGAAAGTATCTGCCACCCTGTGTACCGTGCTCCATGTTGTTCACATCACAGATAGAATGTGCCATCTTATGCACTGTGCACCATTCTTTGTACATCAGGAAGAGAGTGTCCCATCTTTGACACCATACAATGTTATGGCCTTCATGCACTTTACCTGAGTGACAGATAGAGAAGAAGCCATAAATATACATAGGTACAAACTCTTATCATGAGTCCATTATGTGTGTTGCACTGCCCATCTAGGGCTGGAATCAGAACACTTAATATGCTGACAGGCAGGCATGCATCTAAGAAGACTCTTCAGAGAGTTACATGTGTGTGTTTACAAATGCACTGGACACTTGCCAATATATCAAGTGAAAAAAAGTCAGAATGTCTCAGGGTACTTTATGAGGTTGGTCACTCCTTGACCTGCTCCATAAAGTTCTACTGTCTGAATTTTTTCAAGTATTTAGCATGAGTTAGATTGTGATTTTCTTACTCTAGTGGAAGGTTAAGTTAACTGGTTTGGAGAAAATGTCTTCTGATTTTTCTGTAAGCAGGGAGAGTGTGTATATGGAGACCTAGAAAGACATTGGGGGGCAGTTGGCAGTTGGCTGATGCTTCACCTTCTGTAAGTGATGCAGCCAGCCATTCACAAGTGGCAAGGCATTGGGAATCAGAGATAGATGGGGCTATGGAAGCAGTGTGTCAGCATCTGAAGGTGGCATGCAAATCAGAGATCGATGGGGCGCTGGAAGCAGTGTGTCAACATCTGAAGTTGGCATGCTGCTTATTCATTATGTCAGAGATCGATGGCAATATGAAAGCAGTGTGTCAGCATCTAAAGGTGGCATGCAAATCAGAGCTTGAAGGAACTTTGGAAGCAGTATATCAACATCTGAAAGTGGCGTGCAAATCAGAGATCAATGGGGCTATGGAAGCAGTGTGTCTGCATCTGACGGTGGTTTGCAAATCAAAGATTGATGGGGCACTGGAAGCAGTGTGTCTGCATCTGAAGGTGTTGTGCTCCTTATTCATTATGTCAGAAATCGATGGCGCTATGGACGCAGTGTCTCAGCATCTGAATGTGGCGTGCTCCTTATTCATTATGTCAGAGATCGATGGTGCTATACAAGCAGTGTGTCAGCATCTGAAGGTGGCGTGCTCCTTATTCATTATGTCAGAGATCAATGGCGCTATGGAAGCAGTGTGTCAGCATCTGAAGGTGGTGTGCTCCTTATTCATTATGTCAGAGTTCGATGGCGCTATGGAAGCAGTGTGTCAGCATCTGAAGGTGGTGTGCAAATCAGAGATGGATGGGGCTATGGAAGCAGTGTTTCAGCATCTGAAGGTGGCATGCAAATCAGAGTTTGATGGAAGTATGGAAGCAGTGTGTCACCATCTGAAGGTGGTGTGCAAATCAGAGATGGATGGGGCTATGAAAGCATTGTGTCAGCATCTGAAGGTGGCGTGCTCCTTATTCATTATGTCAGAGATCAATAGCACTATGGAAGCAGTGTGTCAGCATCTGAAGGTGGCATGCAAATCAGAGCTTGATGGAAGTATGGAAGCAGTGTGTCAACATCTGAAAGTGGCGTGCAAATCAGAGATTGATGGGGCTATGGAAACAGTGTTTCTGCATCAGATGGAGGTGTGCTCCTTATTCATTATGTCAGAGATCGATGGCACTATGGAAGCACCGTGTCAGCATCTGAAGGTGGCATGCAAATCAGAGCTTGATGGAACTATGGAAGCAGTGTGTCAACATCTGAAAGTGGCATGAAAATCAGAGATAAATGGGGCTATGGAAGCAGTGTGTCTGCATCAGATGGTGGTGTGCTACTTATTCATTATGTCAGAGATTGATGGTGCTATGGAAGCACTGTGTCTGCATCTGATGGTTGTGTGGTTCTTATTCATTATGTCAAAGATCAATGGGGCTAGGGAAGCAGTGTGTCTGCATCTGAAGGTGGTGTGCTCCTTATTCATTATGTCAGAGATGGGTGACACTATGGAAGCAGTGTGTCTGCATCTGATGGTGGTGTGCTACTTTACTTATTCATTATGTCAGGGACTGATGGCACTATGGAAGCAGTGTGTCTGCATCTGATGGTGGTGTGGTTCTTATTCATTATGTCAAAGATCAATTGGGCTAGGGAAGCAGTGTGTCAGCATCTGAAGGTGGTGTGCTCCTTATTCATTATGTCAGAGATCGATGGTGCTATGGAAGTGCTGTGTCTGCATCTGAAGGTGGTGTGCTCCTTATTCATTATATCAGAGATTGATGGTGCTATGGAAGCAGTGTGTCAGCATCTGATGGTGGTGTGCTCCTTATTCATTATGTCAGAGATCGATGGTGCTATGGAAGTGCTGTGTCTGCATCTGAAGGTGGTGTGCTCCTTATTCATTATGTCAGAGATTGATGGTGCTATGGAAGCAGTGTGTCTGCATCTGAAGGTGGCGTGCTCCTTATTCATTATGTCAGAGATCGATGGCGCTATGGAAGCAGTGTGTCAGCATCTGAAGGTGGTGTGCAAATCAGAGATCGATGGAGCAATGGAAGCAGTGTGTCTGCATCTGAAGGTGGTGTGCTCCTTATTTATTATGTCAGATATCGATGGCACTATGGAAGCAGTGTGGCAGCATCTGAAGGTGGAGTGAAAATCAGAGATCGATGGGGCTATGGAAGCTGTGTGTCTGCATCTGAAAGTGGTGTGCTCCTTAGTCATTATGTCAGAGATTGATGGGGCTATGGAAACAGTGTGTCAGCATCTGAAGATGGTGTGCAAATCAGATATTGATAGGGCTATGGAAGCAGTGTGTCAGCATCTGAAGATGGCGTGCAAATCAGAGATCGATAGGGCTATAGAAGCGTGTGTCTGCATCTGATGGTGGCGTGCTCCTTATTCATTATGTCAGAGATCGATGGCACTGTGGAAGCAGTGTGTCAGCATCTGAAGGTGGTGTGCTCCTTATTCATTACATCTGAAGGTGGTGTGCTCCTTATTCATTACGTCAGAGATCGATGATGCTATGGAAGCAATGTGTCAGCATCTGAAGGTGGTGTGCAAATTAAAGATTGATGGGGCAATGGACGCAGTGTGTCTGCATCTGAAGGTGGTGTGCTCCTTATTCATTATGTCAGATATCTATGGCACTATGGAAGCAGTGTGGTAGCATCTGAAGGTGGCGTGAAAATCAGAGATGCATGGGACTATGGAAGCAGTGTATCAGCATCTGAAGGTGGCGTGCTCCTTATTCATTATGTCAGAGATCGATGGCACTATGGAAGCAGTGTGTCAGCATCTGAAGGTGGCATGCAAATCAGAGCTTGATGGAAGTATGGAAGCAGTGTGTCAACATCTGAAAGTGGCGTGCAAATCAGAGTTCAATGGGGCTATGGAAGCAGTGTGTCTGCATCAGATGGTGGTGTGCTCCTTATTCATTATGTCAGAGATCGATGGCGCTATGGAAAAAGTGTGTCTGCATCTGAAGGTGGCATCTGAAGGTGGCATGCTCCTTATTCATTATGTCAGAGATTGATGGCACTATGGAAGCAGCGTGTCAGCATCTGAAGGTGGCATGCAAATCAGAGATTGATGGAACTATGGAAGCAGTGTGTCAACATTTGAAAGTGGCATGAAAATCAGAGATCAATGGGGCTATGGAAGCATTGTGTCTGTATCTGATGGTGGTGTGCTACTTATTCATTATGTCAGAGACTGATGGCACTATGGAAGCACTGTGTCTGCATCTGATGATGGTGTGGTTCTTATTCATTATGTCAGAGATCGATGGCGCTATGGAAGCGCTGTGTCTGCATCTGAAGGTGGAATGAAAATCAGAGATCAATGGGGCGCTGGAAGCAGTGTGCCTGCATCTGAAGGTGGAGTTCTCCTTATTCATTATATCAGAGATCGAGGTGCTATGGAAGCAGTGTGTCAGCATCTGAAGGTGGTGTGCAAATCAGAGATTGATGGGGCTATGGAAGCAGTGTGTCAGCATCTAAAGGTGGCATGCTCCTTATTCATTATGTCAGAGATCGATGGCATTATGGAAGCAGCGTGTCAGCATCTGAAGGTGGCATGCATATCAGAGCTTGATGGAACTATGGAAGCAGTGTGTCAGCATCTGAAGGTGGCGTGCTCCTTATTCATTATGTCAGAGATTGATGGCACTATGGAAGCAGTGTGTCTGCATCTGAAGGTTGTGTGCTCCTTATTCATTATGTCAGAGATCGATGGTGCTATAGAAGCAGTGTGTCAGCATCTGAAGGTGGTGTACAAATCAAAGATCGATGGGGCTATGGAAGCAGTGTGTCTGCATCTGAAGGTGGTGTGCTCCTTATTCATTATGTCAGATATTGACGGCACTATGGAAGCAGTGTGGCAGCATCTGAAGGTGGTGTGAAAATCAGAAATCGCTGGGGCTATGGAAGCTGTGTGTCTACATCTGAAAGTGCTGTGCTCCTTAGTCATTATGTCAGAGATTGATGGGGCTATGGAAACAGTGTGTCAGCATCTGAAGGTGGCGTGCAAATCAGAGATCTATGGGGCTATAGAAGCGTGTGTCTGCATCTGATGGTGGCGTGCTCCTTATTCATTATGTCAGAGATTGATGGCACTATGGAAGCAGTGTGTCTGCATCTGAAGTTGGTGTGCTCCTTATTCATTATGTCAGAGATCGATGGTGCTATGGAAGCAGTGTGTCAGCATCTGAAGGTGGTGTGCAAATCAAAGATTGATGGGGTAATGGAAGCAGTGTTTCTGCATCTGAAGGTGGTGTGCTCCTTATTCATTATGTCAGATATCGATGGCACTATGGAAGCAGTGTGACAGCATCTGAAGGTGGAGTGAAAATCAGAGATCAATGGGGCTATGGAAGCTGTGTCTCTGCATCTGAAGGTGGCGTGCTCCTTATTCATTATGTCAGAGATTGATGGTGCTATGGAAGCACTGTGTCTGCATCTGAAAGTGGCGTGAAAATCAGAGATCAATGGGGCGCTGGAAGCAGTGTACCTGCATCTGAAGGTGGTGTTCTCCTTATTCATTATATCAGAGATTGATGGCGCTATGGAAGCAGCGTGTCAGCATCTGAAGGTGGTGTGCAAATCTCAGATCAATGGTGCTATGGAAGCAGTGTGTCAGCATTTGAAGGTGGCATGCTCCTTATTCATTATGTCAGAGATCGATGGCACTATGGAAGCAGTGTGTCAGCATCTGAAGGTGGCATGCAAATCAGAGCTTGATGGAACTATGGAAGCAGTGTGTCAACATCTGAAAGTGGCGTGAAAATCAGAGATCAATGGGGCTATGGAAGCAGTGTGTCTGCATCTGATGGTGGTGTGCTACTTATTCATTATGTCAGAGATTGATGGTGCTATGGAAGCACTGTGTCTGCATCTGAAGGTGGTGTGCTCTTTATTCATTGTCAGAGATTGATGGTGCTATGGAAGCAGTGTGTCTGCATCTGATTTTGGTGTGCTCCTTATTCATTATGTCAGAGACCGATGGCACTATGGAAGCAGTGTGTCACCATCTGAAGGTGGCGTGCTCCTTATTCCTTATGTCAGAGATCGATGGCACTATGGAAGCAGTGTCAGCATCTGAAGGTGGTGTGCAAATCAGAGATCGATGGGACAATGGAAGCAGTGTGTCTGCATCTGTAGGTGGTGTGCTCCTTATTCATTATGTCAGATATCGATGGCACTATGAAAGCAGTGTGGCAGCATCTGAATGTGGCGTGAAAATCAGAGATAAATGGGGCTATGGAAGCTGTGTGTCTGCATCTGAAAGTGGTGTGCTCCTTAGTCATTATGTCAGAGATTGTTGGGGCTATGGAAACAGTGTGTCAGCATTTGAAAATGTGTGCAAATCAGAGATTGATAGGGCTATGGAAGCAGTGTGTCAGCATCTGAAGGTGGCGTGCAAATTAGAAATTGATGGGGCTATGGAAGCGTGTGTCTGCATCTGATGGTGGCATGCTCCTTATTCATTATGTCAGAGATCGATGGCACTATGGAAGCAGTGTGTCTGCATCTGAACGTGGTGTGCTCCTTATTCATTACATCAGAGATTGATGATGCTATGGAAGCAGTGTGTCAGCATCTGAAGGTGGTGTGCAAATCAAAGATCGATGGGGTAATTGAAGCAGTGTGTCTGCATCTGAAGGTGGCGTGCTCCTTATTCATTATGTCAGATATCGATGGCACTATGGAAGCAGTGTGACAGCATTTGAAGGTGGCATGAAAATCAGAGATCGATAGGGCTATGGAAGCTGTTTCTCTGCATCTGAAGGTGGCGTGCTCCTTATTCATTATCTCAGAGATCGATGGTGCTATGGAAGCAGTGTGTCTGCATATAAAGGTGGTGTGTGCCTTATTCATTATGTCAGATATCGATGGCACTATGGAAGCAGCGTGTCAGCATCTGAAGGTGGCATGCAAATCAGAGCTTGATGGAATTATGGAAGCAGTGTGTTTGCATCTGATGGTGGTGTGCTACTTATTCATTATGTCAGAGATCGATGGCGCTATGGAAGCAGTGTGTCACCATCTGAAGGTAGCGTGCTCCTTACTCATTATGTCAGATATCGATGCCTCTATGGAAGCAGTGTGTCAGCATCTGAAGGTGGCGTGCTCCTTATTCATTATGTCAGAGATTGATGGCACTATGGAAGCAGTGTGTCTGCGTCTGAAGGTGGTGTGCTCCTTATTCATTATGTCAGAGATCGATGGTGCTATGAAAGCAGTGTGTCAGCATCTGAAGGTAGTGTGCAAATCAGAGATCGATGGGGCAATGGAAGCAGTGTGTCTGCATCTGAAAGTGGTGTGCTCCTTAGTCATTATGTCAGAGATTGATGGGGATATGGAAACAGTGTGTCAGCATTTTAAGATGGTGTACAAATCAGAGATTGATAGGGCTATGGAAGCAGTGTGTCAGTATCTGAAGGTGGCGTGCAAATCAGAGATCGATGGGGCTATGGAAGTATATGTCTGCATCTGATGGTGGCGTGCTCCTTATTCATTATGTCAGAGATTGATGGCACTATGGAAGCACTGTGTCTGCATCTGAAGGTGGTGTGCTCCTTATTCATTATGTCAGAGATTGATGATGCTATGGAAGCAGTGTGTCAGCATCTGAAGGTGGTGTGCATATCAAAGATTGATGGGGTAATGGAAGCAGTGTTTCTGCATCTGAAGGTGGTGTGCTCCTTATTCATTATGTCAGATATCTATGGCACTATGGAAGCAGTGTGACAGCATCTGAAGGTGGAGTAAAAATCAGAGATCAATGGGGCTATGGAAGCTGTGTCTCTGCATCTGAAGGTGGCGTGCTCCTTATTCATTATGTCAGAGATCGATGGCACTATGGAAGCAGCGTGTCAGCATCTGAAGGTGGCATGCAAATCAGAGCTTGATGGAACTATGGAGGCAGTGTGTCAACATCTGAAAGTGGCATGAAAATCAGAGATCAATGGGGCTATGGAAGCAGTGTGTCTACATCTGATGGTGGTGTGCTACTTATTCATTATGTCAGAGATTGATGGCACTATGGAAGCACTGTGTCTGCATCTGATGGTGGTGTGGTTCTTATTCATTATGTCAAAGATCAATGGGGCTAGGAAAGCAGTGTGTCTGCATCTGAAGGTGGTGTGCTCCTTATTCTTTATGTCAGAGATGGATGGCACTATGGAAGCGGTTTGTCTGCATCTGAAGGTGGCGTGAAAATCAAAGCTCGATGGGGCGCTGGAAGCAGTGTGCCTGCATCTGAAGGTGGTGTTCTCCTTATTCATTATATCAAAGATCGAGGGCACTATGGAAGCAGTGTGTCAGCATCTGAAGGTGGTGTGCAAATCAGAGATCGATGGTGCTATGGAAGCAGTGTGTCAGCATTTGAAGTTGGCATGCTCCTTATTCATTATGTTAGAAATCGATGGCACTAAGGAAGCAGCGTGTCAGCATCTGAAGGTGGCATGCAAATCAGAGCTTGATGGAACTATGGAAGCAGTGTGTCAACATCTGAAAGTGGCATGAAAATCAGAGATCAATGGGGCTATGGAAGCAGTGTGTCTGCATCTGATGGTGGTGTGCTACTTATTCATTATGTCAGAGATCGCTGGTATTATCGAAGCACTGTGTCTGCATCTGAAGATGGTGTGCTCTTTATTCATTATGTCCGAGATTGATGGTGCTATGGAAGCAGTGTGTCTGCATCTGATTTTGATGTTCTCCTTATTCATTATGTCAGAGACCGATGGCACTATGGAAGCAGTATGTCACCATCTAAAGGTGGCGTGCTCCTTATTCCTTATGTCAGAGATCGATGGCACTATGGAAGCAGTGTGTCAGCATCTGAAAGTGGCGTTCTCCTTATCCATTATGGCAGAGATTGATGGCACTATGGAAGCAGTGTGTCTGCATCTGAAGGTGGTGTGCTCCTTATTCATTATATCAGAGATCGATGGTGCTATGAAAGCAGTGTGTCAGCATCTGAAGGTGGTGTGCAAATCAGAGATCGATGGGGCAATGGAAGCAGTGTGTCTGCATCTGAAGGTGGTGTGCTCCTTATTCATTATGTCAGATATCGATGGCACTATGGAAGCAGTGTGGCAGCATCTGAAGGTGGCGTGAAAATCAGAGATCGATGGGGCTACGGAAGCTGTGCGTCTGCATCTGAAAGTGGTGTGCTCGTTAGTCATTATGTCAGAGATTGATGGGGCTATGGAAGCAGTGTGTCAGCATCTGAAAGTGGCGTGCAAATTAGAAATCGATGGGGCTATGGAAGCGTGTGTCTGCATCTGATGGTGGTGTGCTCCTTATTCATTATGTCAGAGATCGATGACGCTATGGAAGCAGTGTGTCTGCATCTGATGGTAGCGAGCAAATCAGAGATTGATGGGGCTATGGAAGCAGTGTGTCTGCATCTGAAGGTGGCCTGCTCCTTATTCATTATGTCAGAGATCAATGGCACTATGGAAGCAGTGTGTCACCATCTGAAGGTGGCGTGCTCCTTATTCATTATGTCAGAGATTGATGGCACTATGGAAGCAGTGTGTCACCATCTGAATGTGGCATGCTCCTTATTCATTATGTCAGAAATCAATGGCACTATGGAAGTAGTATGTCAGCATCTGAAAGTGCTGTGCTCCTTTTTCATTATGTCACAAATTGATGGGGCTATGGAAACAGTGTGTCAGCATCTGAGATGGTATGCAAATCAGAGATCGATTGGGCTATGGAAGCAGTGTGTCTGCGTCTGATGGTGGCGTGCTGCTTATTCATTATTTCAGAGATCGATGGCACTATGGAAGCAGTATGTCTGCATCTGAAGGTGGTGTGCTCCTTATTCATTATGTCAGAGATCGATGGTGCTATGGAAGCAGTGTGTCAACATCTGAAGGTGGTGTGAAAATCAGAGATTGATGGGGAAATGGAAGCAGTATGTCTGCATCTGAAGGTGGTGTGCTCCTTATTCATTACGTCAGATATCGATGGCACTATGGAAGCATTGTGGCAGCATCTGAAGGTGGCATGTAAATCAGAGATTGATGGGGCTATGGAAGCTGTGTGTCTGCATCTGAAGGTGTCTTGCTCCTTATTTATTTTGTCAGAGATCGATGGTGCTATGGAAGCAGTGTGTCAGCATCTGCAGGTGGTGTGGTCCTTATTCATTATGTCAGCAATTGATGGTGCTATGGAAGCAGTGTGTCTGCATCTGGAGGTGGTGTGCAAATAAGAGATTGATGGGGCTATGGAAGCAGTGTGTCTGCATATGTAGGTGGCATGCTCCTTATTCATTATGTCAGAGATCAATGGCACTACGGAAGCAGTGTGTCTGCATCTGCAGGTGGTGTGCTCCTTATTCATTATGTCAGAGATCGATGGCACTACGGAAGCAGTGTGTCAGCATCTGAAGGTGGTGTGCTCCTTATTCATTATGTCAGAGATCAATGGCACTATGGAAGCAGTGTGTCTGCATCTGAAGGTGGGATGCTCCTTATTCATTATGTCAGAGATCAATGGCACTATGGAAGTAGTGTGTCTGCATCTGAAGGTGGCGTGCTCCTTATTCATTATGTCAGAGATCAATGGCACTATGGAAGCGGTATGTCTGCATCTGAAGGTGGTGTGCTCCTTATTCATTATGTCAGAGATCAATGGCACTATGGAAGCAGTGTGTCTGCATCTGATGGTGGTGTGCTCCTTATTCATTATGTCAGAGATCAATGGCACTATGGAAGCAGTGTGTTTGCATCTGAAGGTGACGTGCTTCTTATTCATTATGTGAAGCAGTCTGAATCCTTTTGCAGTGCCTGCAGTTAATTTTGAAGGTACACTATGATACTATGCTGTCAATAGAACACTGAGTACAGATCTGCAAATAAGTCAGCTGAATGAAGCAGCCAGACGAGGAATAATAAGAAGACTCAAAGAAAACTGAATTATGGGTATTGCACGGTGCAGTACTGCAGTGTAATGGTAAGGAAGAAAGGCTGTGTATGTTATGTATTGTATGCAGTTAGAATACACGTGTATATAGTTGTACATGCGTTAGAAGAGCAATGGATGAGTGCAATACACTTTACAAGAAAATTAAGAGGCTTTTACTAAAATAAATGGTCTACTGAAAACAACATAATTTTCAGCTTTAAACAAATGCCTGAATACTTGGATAAAAAAAGTAAAGTTTATTTGGACTGTCTTTGGTGAGTTTGACTAAAAATGCTGAATTTTATAATTTATACTGAAATGGCATTGATAATGTATTGCCAGTAAGTACATCACGGATGTGGGCAACTTAAAATTGGAATAATGCTTGCTCCTTCTGTTTTGTTTTTCAATAGGCATTGCACGTGTGGAAACAATAGTTAATTTGAAAGATGAGGGAAGGAGATGCAATTTGAGTCAGAGTGGGGTGCTGGAAGGAGAAGAAGGTTTTGACCTTGAAACTGTGAAAACCATGATGGTATAGATGACTGATTTTTATACAAGATCATTGGAAACAGAGACAACCAACTGGCTACCATCACCATTGGCAGACAGGTCTTCATACAATCTGTGAGTTTTTACAAGAAGGAGCACGTTCTGTCAAAGATGTGGCATCCATGGGAAAGATAGACCAGTGATGGTGAATCATGATTTATCAGAGACTGATTTACAGCAGAAGACACTATTTCTGGCCACAGCCAAGGAGTGTCAGTGACACACAAGTTGATGAAAGTTATTATTCCCAGTGGTCCTTTAGGTATATTCATTATAAGAATGCAAATGATCACTTTGGCTCATTTGGCAATGGCTAGCTTGCTGTGCTTTCCTCTGATGCTGAATTTTATGAGTATGAACTCTTTGGGTGTGGATCTGCATTCTGTTGAAGTGCTGCTAAGGCATGAAGAGTCTTCCATGGTGTCTAGTGTGTCTCCCCACCCCAATCTCCATTGCTTCCCAGGCATGAGTAAAAGAGGTTTCTCTGGAGGCTAGTAGTTCCTCCTATCCACTGATGCAGACTCTGCTTTTTAGTGTAGGGGTGTGTGTGCATGTATGACAGCCACCCCAAACCACCCGCACATACACACAGCCCCTACTCACCCAATCACACTCACACAGTCATCTATTCATCATTCACATACACACACAGACCCTCTAATCACCCAATCACAATCACACACTCAGCTACTCATGCATTCACATACACACGTAAATACATACATACAGACCCACACACACACACACACACACACACACACACACACACACACACACACACACACACACACACAGCCCATACTCAACCGATTGCACTCACACTCATCTGTTCATCCATTCACACACACACACACACACACAGACACACACACACACACACACACACACACACACACACACACACACACACACACACACACACACACAAACACACACACACACACACACACACACACACACACACACACACACACGTGCCACTCACACACACACACATACAGAGCTCTACTCACCCAGTCGCACTCATGCACTCATCTATTCATACACACACACACACACACACACACACACACACACACACACACACACACACACACACACACACACACAGCCCTACACACACCTATACACTCATCTATTCACACACACACACACACACACACACACACACACACACACACACACACACACACACACACACACACATACTCTCCTGATTGTACTGACACACTCATCTATTCATCCATTCACACACACACACACACACACACACACACACACACACACACACACACACACACACACACACACACACACACACACACAGCTCCTACTCACCTGATTGCACTCACACACTCATCTGTTTATCCATTCACACACACGTACGCACACACGTGCACACACACACACACACACACACACACACACACACACACACACACACACACACACACACACACACAGCCTTTACCCATCTGATCGCACTCACACACTCATCTATTCATCCATACACACACACACACACACACACACACACACACACACACACACACACACACACACACACACACACACACACACACACACACACACACACACACACACACACACACTCAACTCTTGCTTACATCCCACCTCACACACACACACACACACACACACACACACACACACACACACACACACACACACACACACACACAGACACACACACACACACACACACACACACACACACACACACACACACACACACGCACATGCAGCCACTACTCACCTGTTCATACTCACACACATCTATTTATTGAAACACACACACACACACACACACACACACACACACACACACACACACACACACACACACACACACACACACACACACACACACACACACACACACACACACACACACACACACACACACACAGCCTCTACTCACCTGATCGTACTCACACACTCAACTCTTCATCCACACACACACACACACACACACACACACACACACACACACACACACACACACATGCACATGCAGCCTCTACTCACATGATCATACTCACACACTCAACTCTTCATCCACACACACACACACACACACATACACACACACACACACACACACACACACACACACACACACACACACACACACACACACACACACACACACACACACCACAAATGCAACTACTTGACCACCTCACTAACTCCCCTATCTCTACATCCCAGGCAGCCAGATACTCACACGTCCCGCACATACACTGACGCCACATTTCTGACCACTAAGCTACCCATCACTTACCTCCATCATGATGGATGATGAAGAGTGCCTTTTGGATGTGTTCACTACTGCAGCATGAGCAGTGGTGGTGCTGATTATATGCTGAGTGTTTCATGTAGATATCATCCTGAAAATGCTTCCAGGGGAGGGAGAGACAGCACATGGCTAATGAGTATATGCCTCTCTCCTAGACAGCTTCATTAGCATATAGCATGGGCCAAGGAGACAGCCCAGTTTGGTACCTTATGTCTGTGTGCCGAGGCACTGTGCAGCACCTCGTTAGGGCTATGTATGAATTCCAAAATGCTACTGGGATGTGTATACCTAACGGGGACCTTATGAACTCTGCCCATAGGATATTATTAACAGTATGTTGGTGAATATAGTATATTTAAAACTGTTATCATCGCAGCATTACATGGGTGTTTTTGGAGATACCCTATTGATTATTTTTATACACCTAGCTACTGGATGTAGTAACTAATGCAAGTTATTGGTGAAAGGGTACCTTTTTTCAGAATGAGTAGAAGTTTGAAAAGGGGTTATACTTAAATTTAAAGATTAGGCACATTGGGCTGGGTATAATCAGATATAAATATTTATAGGTTTTGATGTACACTGGAAACAAGGTTAATATATCTTTATGAGATTGAATGAACCCTACATAGTCTGCTAAGATATTTGTTTTGTTGTTGGTGTTTTGATGAGTTTGTCTAATTGATTTAAATGGGAACTATTTCTGCAGAATGACTTTTTTGAGGGGGGCAAAGTGTAAATGCTAAGTAAAGGTGGGTATATTTTAATGAGTGGATGTCGACCATGATGTAGAAATGCTGTTACTGCTTTGAGATGCCACAGTATTTCGGCTGCAAAAGTATTTGATAATTGAAAGGTTTATGAAATAACATGTATTACTAATATGGCTAAATGAATGACAGCATTGTTGTGCTGTGTATAGAAAATGCATTGAGTTTTAGCTTTTTGCTAATTGTGAGCAGCTTGTAAGTGGAATAGGTGTGACCCCCTACTTTATATTATACTGGTTCAGTGAACAGCATTCTGGGTATATTTATTTCTGTGATTTTACGAGGCAATTTTTGTTTTTTTGGCTTGATGTACAATTTATGTCCATTGGTTTGGGGATTTTAATTATAATATTGAATAATTAATACTGGAAGTGCTGTGGGATAACAGTTTATGGTTATGATATGTTGGTGTGGTGCTGGTGTTTGGCAGTCCTGAAATGGAGACTAATGTCAGAGCCAGGATTTGCTGGGGAAGATCTGAATTTCAATATCCTTTGCTATAAGACATGTTTGTGAAGGTCAAATGTCCTGAGAATGCCTGGAATGAGTGGTGGGCCATTAGGGTAAAACAGTAGGCAGAACGTTTTAAGGTAAACTGGTCAAAATATCCCTGGAGTACACGGTGTCTCAGATTTATGAATGACCTGTAACATACTAGAGTACAACATTCTAATAAGAAAATTAATAAATTCTGGATTCACCAAAGAAGTAACACAATGGTTTGCTAATTATTTTTTCAACAGAATTATTTCAGCTGTAGACAATAATTCTATCCAAATTAGTCCAGTTAATTGCAGGTGTACTTCGGGGTTCAGTATTTGCACCTCTCCTTTTTTCACTGTGTATCAGTGACCAATCCTTAAATCTCCTCCAGATTTAAAGAATAATTAATGCAAATAAGTTATTATTACCCCTGAAAACATCCTTAACAAAGTACTTCAAAATAATGTCAGCATAGTCTAGGACTGTCTGTCTAAAAGTTTAATTGTTAAGACACAGAATATCTACATTATCATTTCTGGTACCACACAGAAACTATATCCCACAGATTTTATACATCTAGCAACCAGACAGGCCCACTGGACACAAGTATCCTTTTTCAAGAATAACCTGGGAATTCTGTCTGATCAGACAACTTGCTCAGTCATGCAGTAGGCAAATGGAGGTAGAAGGAATTGAACCATATATCCTTTGACTACAGAAAGCAGCTCATTATCAGCTCAGAGCTTTAATCATCTGTGATTACTGACAGACTAAAAGATATCATCACTACTATATTAAAATTGTCAGTCATAGATTCTTACAGTTTACCATTTTCTCATGCACAAAAACGAAAATAGCAAATCCTGGCCTGTACTTCTCAGTTTACAGACATTATCACTTCGTACGTATACCCAATAAGCACAAACCTCTTCCCACTTGTAGTAGGACTGTGGAATACTATTCAGAAATGTGTTTAAAAACTGAGAATGGAACAAATGATGCAAAAATATAAGAATATTATCAAAGACTGAGTGAACAGTCTCTAGACCTGAGTGATATTACAAAAAAAAAAATTACCTCAGAAAGTAATTTGGTTTTGTTTCTGAAAAAGGAAGATGTAAGATGTGGAGCCTTTGTTTTTAAATTATTGGTGCCCCAGAATGTTACTCATGCTGTTTTCTTATATTATTAAACAGCTTCAAAATCTTCTGATATAGGGGATTCAGAAAGTTGTGGGCTAGGGTAAATCAAGTTTGAAGATAGGGACATATCTCTAAAAATAACAGCATCATGTGATGTATTAAATGAAATCTCATAACAGGTACAGACCCCCAAAATAAATGCAATTGAGAGTTCTGTCCTTGTCTCATGCTCTAAAAAGATAAGGCCCTGAATGCACCGTAGATGTTTCATTTTGGGAATATGAGAGTGAGTGAATGATGCTAGATTTCCATCCTGAGCTTGGGTCACTGCAATGGTGATATCTGCAGGAGTCCAGCAGGTGTGTTTCCTGCAAAGTGGCATGATGATGATAAGCCACGTAACTTAGAGGTTGGTACTTCTCAAGAGCAGCTGTAGCGGATCATGTAAGCTGCCAAGTGGTGGGGGATAGAACAGTCCACAAGCTACAGAGTGGTGTGGCACAGAACAGTCTACAAACTGCCGATTGGTTGGAGATAGAACAGTCCACAATCTGCCGAGTGGTAGGGGATAGAACAGTCCACAAGCTGCTGAATGGTGGGGGATAGAATGGTCCACAAGCTACAGAGTGGAGTGGGATAGAACAGTCCACAACACAAACTGCCAAGTGATGGGAGATAGAACAGACCACAAGCTGCCAAATGGTGCAGGACAGAACAGTCCAGAAGCTGCTGAGTGGTGGGAGTTAGAGTGGTCCACAAGCTGCCGAATGGTAGGGGATAGAACAGTCCACAAGCTGCCAAGTAGTAGGGGATAGAACAGTCCACAGCCTGCTGAGTGTTGGGGGATAGAACAGACCACAAGCTGCCGAGTGTTGGGGGATAGAACAGCCCACATGCTGCCAAGTGTTGAGGGATAGAACAGTCCACAAACTGCTGAGTGGTGGGGGATAGAGCAGTCCATAAGCTGCTGAGTGTTGGAAGATAGAACAGACTGCAAGTTGCCGAGTGGTGGGGATATGTCAGTCCACAAGATCAGCAAACTGGCTTGGTGTCTAGCACTCGAGTCTTGCTTCCACTGGGAATCATACATTGTTCCTTTCATTGCATGAAAAAATGTGCAAACTGGCTGCAGGAAGAGGAGCCATTGGGCTGGAGCTATGGACTCACACACAAAATAAACAATAAAGGTTTAATCCTTGACTGCAGCTTGCCATTTCACTCGCATACTAAACTTCAGGTAGAAAAAGTTCTACCCTATCTTAAGTTGCCTTATATCTCACCGTCTCACTAATAAATCTAGAATGCATTAATTCCCAAGTTAGAAGATGTTTTACATAGTACTTCATCCTCCCATAATATCTGTTTACTTCAAATAACTGAAAACAAAAATCTTAGAAACCCTTAGCCCATAAGAGGAAACATCACTATAACATCACTGCAGTATAGTACAACACTAAAGAACAAATCATCCGACACTGTTAGGAACGCTAAGATTAAATGCTTTTTTACTAAATGAAAGCTGTTATCCCCCCTTAAAAACACACTTTATATGCAAAACAGATTATAACCTAAGAAATATAGATTGTATTCCACTTCAAAGACCATCTGTCACTGCAGTTGCAATCAAAATGGTTTAAAGAAAGAGTTAGAATATTGCAATGATGTTCTACAAAAAATCATGAATATAACTAAGAAAGCAAAATTTATAGTTTCCAAGCAAAAGCAGTCCACGGGTAAGCATATTGCCGTAGTAAAATATGCCAAGACACAGTAAAATTAAATACTTATAGGTAAAACGAAGTGCAGCAAGCATATAAAACCAAATCGTGTTTTATTCAGGTAAGCGCTTTCACCACATCAACATGGCTTCGTCAGACCTTAATAGCACACACCAATAAAACATACACTTATAAAACACCTCAAGTTTAAAGCATCCAATTGTATGCATATGCAGGTATTAAGCAGGTCATTGAGAGGAACTGGCCTATTCTTCTAACAGATGAGAAGATTGTTAAACTAGTGGTTCCTAACCCAAGTTATTGTTGCAAGAATTGTCAGTCTATGAAAAAACTACTTTGTTATCCTGAAAGGGGTAAGGATATGAGTAAGATACGTGATGGGACACATCCATGTGGTAAATGTAGATACTGTGAATATATAGACCTAGAATCCTTGGATTTTTTACATCCGGACACTGGGAAGTTGTGCAAGTTTAATGTGAGGGCCAATTGTAATACTAAACACATAGTTTATATGGCGAGATGCATAAGTTGCTCAAAGTTTTATATAGGAAAGACAGATTGTACTCTCAAAGAACGTGTCAGAGAACACTTATATAGTGTTAAGAATGGAAATAGGAAGAATACTATAGCCAAGTATGTTTTGAATACTAGACTTGAACATCATTTTAAATTTAGAGTAATTGAAGTTATATATGAAACGGCTAGAAAGGATAATATTGAGAATAAAACTGAAGAGGCTGAGTTAAGATGGATTTTAAAACTTAGGGCTGATAAGGGAGCTGGACTTGAAGTGGTCTCTATTAAACCTGTACTAAAAGCTAGGGGTTTGCCCAGGTGATTTGTGCACATATGAGTTTGCATTAACTATAGTAGGGACTGCATATTTGTTATACATCTAACAAAGTGTTATATGTCTTTAAAGGAATATGGAGAATGATGTCATTGATGCATGGGGGATGATGCATATGACTGTTTGCTTTAAACTTGCAGTGTTTTATAAGTGTATGTTTTATTGGTGTGTGTTATTAAGGTCTGAAGAAGCCACATTGATGTGGTGAAAGCGCTTACCTAAATAAAGTACGATTTGGTTTCACATGCTTGCTGTGCTTCGTTTTACCTGTAAGTATTTAATTTTACTGCAAAATTTATAGTTTACATAATATAACAGAATGCCTCCAACTGTTTCAGTAACAATGAGGTAATATGGCAGATGTTCTAAAAGCAGTACCCCTTATAATATGACTTCAGCCCCTCAAACATTACTTCTCTTATGAGAAAACATGCTGTTCTAATGTGGGTGGTATATATTATATATATTAAACCGATGAATCTCTATAGTTAGTGTGAACTTTTTTCTGTGTAATTTCTTACAGTTATTTGCATAGTGCTGTTGGCTGCCTACATGTTTGTGTAATCATTGGCTCATTTCATAACATTACGCTTAATGGCATTTCAGTATAATTTTGTAACAACAGTTCATAATGAGATAGCAAAGCAATTTATAACATTTGCATTTAATGTCTTAGTTTTTTTGTCTTTCTTTTTGTCCTGCATTGTGGTAGAAAAGGGTCCACCTACCAATTCTCTTTCCTGGATAACAAATAAAAAATGAAGTGAACTAAAGTAAATAAATGTGAGTTTGCTAGTGCAGCTATCCTGCATTTTAGTTACATATTTAGGATGTATACAGCAGGCCAAGAGGTGACTGTTTAGGGTGATGCTGTGTGGGAGTACAGTGCACAAATTTGTCTTTTCTGGCCATGCTCCTGCAACCATTATGGCCCCACATTGCACTGGGACAGTGGTATCCATACAGAATGTGTTGTGTCTGGTCCAGAGGGCATGTCAGGTCAAGCAACTGTCCTGAGGTTGAAATTCCACCATCAGTTATCAGGATCAGAAATGATTGTGCACTTAATTCTTGACTGTGGTTTACACAGATTAAGTACTTTTGGGCTGAAAAGAGTTTATTTCTATTTTTCTGTGCATACATTCACATTCCCTAACATTTCAATTAACTTGAGGTTCCTGTGGCTGATAGAAGAGCAAGTGAGACTGTAGGAGTTTTTCAGCAATATACTGAATATCTACTTTAAATACATCATGTTCTTATTTGCATTTTGTGGTATCCCGAAGTAGAAAATTAAGTACTTATGTAAATTAGCAATTTCCGAGTTCACAGAGCACAAGATCATCCTTTTGGGAAATGTCTATTATCTAAACACATACATAATTTCAGTAGTTGTTTATACGGTTTGCTTTTGCACAAATAAATCTGTGCATCTGTTCCAAAGTCTGTTCTGCAGATCAGCCTTTGAATGTGGAAGGGCCAATTTTCTCTTCCCCTCACATCTTTACCATTGCATAATCTGAGTTTTTTTCTTTGTGCTGTAGATCAGAGCACATTTATGGATTCATTGATTTGTTTTCCATTAGCATAATCAGCAGCTGTTGGTGATTTTATTTATTTATTTATTTATTTATACAATTTGTCAGCTGGGGGTAGAGCCCTGATCCCATTTGGACAAATTTAAGTCTTGACTCAGAATGTGAACATACATCAAGTAAAAAAGTAAAAATAGTTTATACAATAAAAGAGTATACTAAAAACAAAGGAATAGTTATTAAACAACAGAACAAATGATTTAAGAAGGTAGTCAACAGAAACCACTATGTAATATCTACATCAGTTAGAGTAGTGGCATGTAGTACTTAGAGGAGACATGCAGCAGTGAAAATGATAGACAGTATGTGCCAGAGATTAGGGAGACTAGCTTATGTGACCTGAAGCAGAACATTTACAAACAGCTTGTGCTGTGAGATGTTCTTTAAGTTGTGCTCGAAAGGAGGAGGAGGAGTAGTTAGAAAGATCTTTCAAATTTGCAGGAAGATCCTTCCAGAGCTTGGGCCCAAGGTAGAAAGGGAGTGGTTAGCTGCTCGACAAGAAATGTCCTGAGTGGCTATGAGATCTGAGGTAATATGACAAAGGCTGAGTAAGTAAGCTAGAGGAAAGAGAAGGGGAGGAGTTTTTTTTTTCAGGATGAAGAAAAGTTGAGAGCCAAAGAGCAGATTGGGCTGTGCTGAACCCGCAGTCAGTTGGCTTTGGCTAGTTTAAGACACTGTCATTCATACTTTGGTGAAAGGGTAGTGAAGTAACAAATGGAGATGGAAATTGTTTGGATGGTGGTAGGCTTTCTTTTGGAGGCAGGTTCTACAACAGGTAGGCAGAACTCAAGTTGAGCTATAAGAATTACTTTGCCAATAGCACTTCTTGTTGGGTGGGAGAGGAAAGAGATTTTGTTGGCTCAGAGGAGTAGGGAGTTTATTTTTTTCTAGGTGTTTTTGAGAAGATGGTGGAAGTTAAGTGAGGGATCAAGTCAGACTTCAATGTGTCTGAAGGTATCAACTTACTCAATGGCATTGTTAAGGTGGTCAAGAATAAGAAATGAGTTGGGGTTCTTTTGCTTTTTAGTAGATGTTTATAAGAGCATGGTTTTAATTTTTGAAGTGTTAAGTAAGTAATAGTTTTTTTTGCTACTGAGCCAGTTAATGAGAGAAGGGAAATCTTTTTGCAGATCATGTTGAACTGAGTGGGTTGTGTGGGTGGAGCAGGAGATAACCATGTCATCAACATATAGTAAAACTGAAACTTTGTGAAGGTCGAGTGTAAACTTATTCATAAAAATGGAAAAAGAAGAGGGCTGGTGTGGAACCTTGAGGGATCCCTTTAAGTCATGGAGTGGTGGCTGGTGTACTGTGTTAAACTTTACTGGAAATGTTGGTGGGATAGGTAATTTCGGAACCAAGGGAATAGTGTCAGGGCTGATCCCAATGTCAATGAGGTGGTTAAATAGTAGAAACAGACCAAGCAACTGGTTAAATAGGACTAGATGGTCAACCAGGTCAAAGGCTTTGGTAAGCTCTATAAATATGGCTCCAGTAAGGAGGCCTTTGTACATAGCTAAAATTATGTGATCAGTGAAGGTCCAAAGTGCAGTGGAAGTGCTGTGGCCATACCAGAAAACATGTTCCTTGGAAGAGAGAAGGCATTATTTATGCATGTAGTCTGAGTTAATTATAGACCATTTTTTTTTTCTAAGATTTTTTCAAAGGTAGGGAGAATGGAGATTGAGCACTAATCACTGGGTACCTTGGGGTTGGATTTTTTGGGAGAGGTATGAGTTTTGCTGTTTTCCATATATTGGGTATTCAGTTTTAGTTTAAGCAAAGGTTGTACATCTGTAGCAGAGGAATAAGACTGTCCTCCCAACTTTGGAATATGAACCGGGGGATGGTGTTTATCCCTGCAGGAGAGTTCAAGTTTAGGTTTTGAAGGAGAGATATAAGAAGAAGAGCAGAGTATGGGGGGGTGAGGGAGAGGGTGAATAAGGGTGTGAAGTAAGTGAGCTAATGGCGGGGAGGGGGGGAAGTGAGGACTGAAGTCTGAGGATGAGTGAGAAAAGGAAGAGGAATGAGCACTGGGAGGAGCTTTGTGACCTGGTTGACCTCTACCCAGAATTGATTAGGGGACTGAAAAAAGGTTTGATTGCTGTGTTCTTATGAGATGGCTCTTCTGACATCTAATTGCTTGGTTGGTTGGGTTTCTGAGGAGGGTGTACCTTGTTTGGTAGAATGAGCTGGGTCAGACGTACTTCCAGGACTACCATATTTTGTTTCTGAGAGATAGGATGCCTTGAGTCCATAAGTGAGCCAGATGTTTTTTTTGGCTTGGTACAGTCTTGGGACTATAGAGACAAATGTGTTTTATACATTCCAGAGAAGTTGGGTAAACAGATAGGCATAACTGTTAGTTTCTAAGCAGGAGAGTATAGAGGCCTATTTGAAAGAAGAAATATGTTTTTAGTTTGGTAATATTTACTTGACATTTATGTCAGAATGCAGTGAGTTTTGGAGGGGACATTTTTCAATCAAGGTGGATATTGAAGCTTAAAGGACAGTGATCACTTAGGTTGGGAGGGTGGATCGAGATATGAGAAAAAAGTGAGGGGTTGTCTGTGATTATTTGATCAAGCAGTGAGTTATGCAATGAGGAAGGACTGAGTATGGTGCATTCAGAGACAAGTTCTGTGATATTAAATACATTGAGAAGTTCAAGTATGCAGTTTTGTGAGGTGTCAAGGAGGTTGAGGTTAAAGTCACCAAGAAGAATAAGATTTTTGATGTTCCAAAAAGAGGAGATTAAGTTCTTGAGTGGGTTATTATGCTTCTACATTGAAGCAGGAGGAGGAAGATTGACAACAGCTAGAAGAATTGGGGAGCTAACTGGAGAAGGGATTTGTGTTAGTAACCAATTTGAAAGAGAATCTAAGGAGGCATTACTTTGAGCAAGGAGTTGTATGTTGATGTATGACTTTAAAAGAAGAAGAATAGTACATCCTCCTTGCCTCAATCCTGGCCTGGCATCAAGCAAGTAATCACAGCCTGGGAAGAAGTGGCAAATAGAGAGATCTTGTGGATTAAAGTAATCATAGCCTGGGAAGAAGTTATGTATGGAGGGATCTTCTGGTTAAGTAATCCTAGCCTGGGAAGAAGTGGTGAATACAGGGATCTTGTGGATTAAAGTAATCATAGCCTGGGAAGAAGCCTTGTATGGCAGGATCTTGTGGTTAAGTAATCCTAGCCTGGCAAGAAATGTTGTGTGGAGGGATCTTTTGGTTAAGTAATCCTAACCTGAGAAGAAGTGGTATGTGGAGGGATCTTGTGGTTAACTAATTCTAGCTTGGGAAGAAATGGTGTGTGGCAGGATCTTGTGGCTTAAGGCAAGATACTTTGATAGCAATGATTTAAGGATTTTAAATGGAGATGAGAGCTTAGTTAGTCTAGTTTATTTTTAATGTTTTGCACATTAATAAGGAAGCAGGACAATATATATGGGCCTGGATTTGACTTAATGTTATTGCATTTAAAGTAAGAGGAGGGAATATAAGTGTGAACTTTGTGAGGAATTTGGGAAGTTTTAGGGAGTATTTAATAGTAAATGGATGACAGTTGCCATGGCAGACTTGTATTTGTATAGAAAGGGATGAGGAATCTATAAGACAGCAGTGGGACTGAGGAGTGCAGATGGTTTTGCAGCAGTATGGGACGGCAGAATAAAAAGGAAGTTGTAGAGAGTATAGTGAATTTAGAGCAAATGGTGTTGAAATGCATCTGTTTGAACTGAACAGTTTTGGGAATGATGTGTGCTTGGATGATATAGACAGCAGTAGAAATAAGCAGAGCATGAAGAAAGACATTTTATTTGATATTGTTTTGCAAAAAATATAAAGGTATATGCAATTTCAGTACGTGTCCTTGTTATGGAGGAAAGTGGGACATGTGTCTTTAAGTGGGAGGACTTAAGTGGAAGGAAGGATGGTGGGGAACAGGCTGAATAAATGTAAGACTCTGGCGGTTGGCTGGGGAATTAGGGGTGGGAGGTAAGAGAATCTAACAGAGAAACATGCTGAGCGTGATTCAATCAGTTTGAGCAAGCTCAATAGAGCCATGGCCAATCAGAGTTACCAGCTCTGTCATAGTCAGGTAACGGGAGAACAAGTCATGGTGCAGCTGTCATTTAGACGGCCACCAACTCTGTGGCAGACAGCTACCCCAATGCCCTTTCTTTCAAACTTCAGTGGCAGTTTTCTTTTTAATTATCAATGATATTTATTTTTTTTTTTCCCCTTATTAATTACGTATACTTGTCTTGAGAGGGTCACTATCAGCCATATCTTGGGAAAAGTAAAACCACAGAATAGAAGAATAGGCAGACAACACATGTAACAATGGATTTTTATACAAGTAGGTGCAATCTGCAGGCAAGTCACAGCAAAACAGCATCCAAGTCTGCATTTTCAGTCTTTTGGCTATAAAGAAATTGTACTTAGAGGCATATGTTTGGCCACAAAAATGCAATAAGTAGAAGTAAGCCTATAATTCCTGGATGCTGCCAGTCAGCTTATCCTCATCCAAAGAAAAATTAGATCTAGTGGATCTGTGATCAGTTGCTTACCTGTAATAATGTGATCCATACAATATGCTCAACTTAGTTCTTCCAGGGCTTTCATTATGCAGCTGAAACAAAATTATAAGTAAAATCCTTTTGAAAACTGAGGGCTACAATACTGGTGTTTTTGTTGTACTGAGGGCTACAATACTGGTGTTTTTGTTGTACTGAGGGCTACAATACTGGTATTTTTGTTGTTTTACTGATGGCTACAATACTGGTGTTTTTGTTGTTGTACTGAGAGCTACAATACTGGTGTTTTTGTTGTACTTAGGGCTACAATACTGGTGTTTTTGTTGCAATGAGGGCTACAGTACTGGTGTTTTTGTTGTACTGAGGGCTACAATACTGGTGTTTTGTTGTACTGAGGGCTACAATACAGTATTGTAGCCCTCAGTACAACAACAAAATTCAGTATTGTCGCCCTCAGTACAACAAAGTCATCCCATAAAACAGTTCACTGTACCTATCTAGGCATGTCCAAAGGGCAGTTTCAGGTTTACTCTCCAGTCCAACTGTTGAATCTGGGCATTTTGAGGCAATGTTACAACTGCCTCATGTACACAGGCAACCCCCTCCTCCTACCATCAAACACTAATACATGCAAGAGATGCAGTTATACAGCCAAATTAGAGGCTAAGCTCTCTCAATCCAAGACTGGATCAGACAGTCAAGAGGAGAAGGGAAATACTTGCATCACACCACCAGCCTTACATAGACCCATTAAACCAGCACCGGCAAAAAACACACATAAATACATGGGAACATACTCGGAGGCTCTAAATAAAAATCTGCAAAAAAAACAGCCCTCCAAAGCAAACATCCAGCAACCTCCACCACCCAACACAAACCATGAAACACATACTTCACAAAACCAGTGTGCCATGCAATCACAGCCCTTAAGGCAAAATAACATACCCAGCATACTAGCAATAGGTGACTCTATAGTCAGGCACACTGACGTTCCACTCACTAGGCTAAATAAGGAGAAGGTTATTGTTAGCTGCCTGTTGGGTGCCGGGATCCACCACATAACACAAGCACTCAAGTCACTCCAGAACAAGTACAAATATGACTATGTCATTGTCCATGTTGGTGTGAATGACCTGAGCCATACCTCCCTGGACTACATGAAAAGAGACATGGAAGAGCTCTCTGATCATGCAGCCCAGGCCAGTATGACCCTGACCCTGAGTAGCATCCTGCCCTCACCAAGAATGATACCATGGTATAAAGAAAAAAATCTCAATTTCAACAATTGGCTAAGTTTCTTGTGTCATTCAAAGGGGATCCAGTGTCTGTCCATCTGGGATGACATGCTCGACAAGCCACGCTGCTTCACTAGAGACAGCTTGCACCTGTCATCCTTAGGGTTTTGAATACTTGCCAAGGCTCTTGCCACCCCCATAGTGCCTTTTTTAGGCAAGGTTCAAAAGACAAACTCACCACCGTAAATAGCACAAGTAACAAAAAACTGAGGGTAATGCTACTCAATGCCAGAAGTCTAAACCTCAAAATGCATGCACTTGAGGCACTCCTCAGTATGGAGAAAATTGATATATGTGCAGTAAGAGAAACCTGGTTTAAGACTACAGAGTGCACCCCAGCACTACCAGGCTGCAACTCATACCATACATTTCGGCCACAGAACCCAAACTGAAATACAAAAGGTGGGATACCCACACCTCCAGGTTAGTGGCACAGCACGATGCTTCAGAGATCATCCATGTGCAACTAACAATGGGCAAAACTGCAATTCAAACTGTAGCTTGCTACAGACCACCCACCATGTCCCAGGACCCCCATTCTGCATTTCTGGAAACACTGGGAAACATAAAGGTCATAACCAAACACACTAATATTGGGTGATTTCAATTACCCAAACATTAACTGGGAGAACTACTCAAGTACTAACTCCCTTGCTCAACTTTTCCTAGAATTTATAAACTCAAATGCCCTAGTTCAGCTGGTCAACACTCCCACCAGAGGTGACAACATATTGGACCTGGTCATCACCAATATGGGTGACCGGTGTTCCACACCAGAGGTCAACCCCTTGCTGGTTCGATCTGACCATAAACAAATCACTTTGGATATCCATATTCCTCCCCCACTTTTCAAAAGCAAACTTCACGTTACTTAAGACCGAGGAGGAAAGTTTCAAAGCCACCATGCTGAAGGATAACACTGTCCAAGCTGCAAAATCCTTTACTAATGCATTCTACGGGCACCTACAAGAATGCATGGATCATGCCATCCCAAGCAAAATCAAGACTCACTCCTCCAAGAAAAGGAAACCAGTCTGGTGGACTCCTGCCATAAACAAGCTATACAATAGAAGGAGGAAACTAGTACAGAAAAGAGTAAAATCCCAAGAAGGGAAGACATCCCTGACCAGCATCAGCAAGAAACTACAATCCCTCATAAAATCATCCAAGGTGAGCTTTGAAAGAAAAATTGCCAAGGACTCCAAAGATAACCACAAGACACAAGTGGCAATGCTCAGATCTGCTCAGAGTTAGTGCAGAATGGCACAAAATACACTGAACCGACCGATATTGCCAACATCCTGGCAGACAGGTTCAGCGCAAACTTCACCCCCCTCTCACCCCCAAAGGGGCCCATAATCATACCAGAAGAATGTAGAGTCCCTGAAATCACAGACACTCAGGTTAAAACAGCCCTCTCCAAAGCCAAAAACACAGCATCAATGGGACCAGACGGTGGCCCAGGCTGCATCCTACACAAGCTCAAAGACGAACTAACCCCTCACCTAAACACACTGTTCAAACTCAGCCTCTCCACAGGCTACATACCCATAGAGTGGAGCACAGCAATGGTTATTCCACTCCAAAAAGGTGGAGCCAGAACAGACCCCAGGAACTATCACCCTATAAGCCTGACTAGCTCGGTCTGCAAGGCTATGGAGCGCATCATCATGGAATTCATTAACAGAGACATTGGGAAACTCCAAACACTGGACCCTACCCAGTTTAGCTTTGTTAAGGGCAGATCATGCCTCCTAAACCTGGTGGACTTCTTTGAGACAGTTACCAAGGCTATAGACAAGGGAAAGGTGGTACACACAGCCTTCCTAGACCTCGCTAAGGCCTTTGACACCATTCTCCATTCTGGTATTATAGACAAGCTCACCAGCCTGAACATAAACCTCTATGTCACAAGATAGGTTGCCAACTGGCTCACGGACAGAAACCACATGGTGAGAGTTGTGGGAGCTAGGTCTGTCTCTAAACTGGTTACAAGTGGAGTTCCCCAGGGCTCAGTCCTAGGACCCCTCCTGTTCAACATATACTTCTCAGAGGTACAGGCAAGCACAGGAGGACTATGGTTGACCAAGTTCGTAGACGACTGCAACCTAGGGGCTATAATTGACTCTCCGGCTGACACAGACATCCTCCAAAAGGGTCTCACTGAGACGGATACCTGGTGTCAAAATCATGGCCTCAAGCTAAACTGCCAAAAAGTGCATAGTCATCCCCTTTGGAAAAAACAAAGTACCCACAAACTACCACATAGGTGGTAGTTCCCTAAGTACGGAAGACATAATAAGGGATCTGGGGACCCAAGTGGATAGTAATCCCACCTTTGATAATCACATTGCCAAAGTGGTTAGAAAATCCTTCTACGTGGCCCACCTAATCACAAAAGGGTTCGCATCCAGATCAAAAGAGGTAATTGTGCCCCTCTACTCATCACTCATTAGACCCATCTTAGAGTACAATGCCCCATTTGGGATGTACCTTACAAGAGACCTGCAACAGCTGGGAAAGACCACAGAAGTATCTCACCAACAGGATCAATAGCCTCAAACAGATGCCCTATGCAGCTCGACTGAAGAAACTCCAGTTGTACTCGGTTGCATACCGCCTACTCAGAGGTGATCTCTGCCTGACATACAAGGCCATGTCCAACCCAAAATTGATGGACATGCTCCACCTAAAGAAAACCTTATCCCCTCGAGCCACATGCTCTAGGGATCTAAATCTCACCACAATAAATAGGACGTGCTGGAGGGATAGATTCCTGTCCCAGAGACTTCCTATGCTTTGGAACAAGATCCCAATCTACATTAGTCAGAGCTCCTCGCTAACACTCTTCAAAAAAAACCTTGACGAGTGGATGGGAAGCAGAAAGTTTACCTCGGGCATCACTTTTTCTTGGCTCTGCTGGATAGAGGCACAGGGAACTAATCTAAGGGGACAGAGAAAGCCAACACATTCTGGCTAGGCTTATAAATGCCTTCGGGCAGATAGCCTAGTACCCACCTATGAACCTATAGTGTGACTGCCAAAGCAGGCTCAAAGTGCAAGGCAGCTGGTAGAAAGCAAGGGATTGTGCAGTGCTGATAGGCTCTGCTTTAGATAAAAGCAGTAGTTTTCACTATTCATATGTGCTAGGGATGTTTGATTTACTAATCTTGGAATAGAAATTAACAATAAAGCCCAACCACTAGGTACAGGTAAATGTGGGGACAGTTGCCTTAAGTATTTCCATATGAAAGCAAATAAACATACAGAATCAAACATACAATGATGCTATTGGCAAAAGCATATTGCAAGTGAAATAAAACAACATTGGACTCGATCTATTTTTTTACTTAGAAAAATCCAACTGAGCTGAACTAATTTATAGAAAATCCTGGAAAAGGTTTTTAGATGTAGTATAATACAGAAAAGAGATAACCTTCAGTAGCCTACACAATTGTGACAATGTAACACTGGAGCACATAAGACAGTGTATTATCATATATGTTACAAAATAATAGAAACATGCACACAGAGTAATTCAAACGTACAACTTCCTGCAGTTCAGTTTTTGATGTCAAAATAGTGAGGTTTCAGTTCTTATTTGCTACATTACAGATTGTTACAGTGTAGCGGACTGAAAGTTGGGGTCAAGGACTCATCTAGTCTACCCTCAAAGCATCAACAAGAGAAACAGAGAGAGGAAATGATACAAAGTGACAACAGTTAGGGAAGCCAAGTGGACATTAAAAGGTTAAAAATAAAAAGTTAGGTTAGCAATGGGGTTGGGGTGGGGGAGGCAGAGTAACACTGATGGTTAGTGTATGCAAATGAGGAAGGGATTTAGTGCAGACCATTGTGTGAATAGTATCCAGGCCGAAATGTGACAGCTAAGAGGGTTGGGAGGTGGCCTCTGTGTTAGGTGTTGCCTTTACAACACAAGGTGCAGGGTTTGGTCTCACAAGGGATAATTGGCTAGGCTTAAAATGACTGGTCAGAGAAAGTACAGTTTTGTACCTACCATAAATGTAGATGTCCGATAGATATGCAACTGCACTCCTAACATATGGGTTGTCCTGCCTTAGGCAGCCCTTCGGTCGGCCGGATTCCAAAGTCTGGGTCCGGCGCCGGCTGATGTCGCCTCCTCCCCGACGTCAGAGCAGCTGGGGTATAAAGGCATCAGCCGACGCCATCTTCTTCAGTGTTTCTTGCCCCAGATGCCATGTGCCCACCAAGGAAGGCTAAATTTTGTGAATGGATAAACAAAAAATCCGGAAATGCACAACAGTAATAAACAGATACACCATAACAGATATCCCCAGCTTATAGGAAAAAAGGGGGGAAATGGACCCAAGGGGAAAAAACAGAGGGGTAGGAGGGAGGGAAAACCTGACTGCAGTTGCATATCTATCAGACATCTACATTTATGGTAGGTACAAAACTGTACTATGTCCTTCAAGAATGCAACTGCAGTCCTAACATATGGGTTGAATACCATAGCCAAGCTGGGGGTGGAAGGACTAAGCAAGAGATGGTGTAGCTAGAAGGCCCTGCAGGACTGCCGAAGCAAAGCCTGCTCGGGATCTGGAGTATAATGGCAGGTTGTAGTGTTTGGTAAATGTATGCATGGAGCTCCATGTAGCAGCCTCTAGAATATCTTTTGTAGCCACTCCTCTTAGAAAGGCTGTGGCTGTGGCCATAGCTCTGGTGGAGTGTGGTCTAATATTGACTGGCACACTTTTTCCATGGAAAGAATAACAGAATCTGATGCAGTGTCCAATCCATTTTGAAATAGTTTGCTTGGTGACTGCCTTTCCTTGTGCCCCAGCAGCATAGGCTATGAACAGTTGGTCAGACTTCCTGGTAGACTTTGTTCTGTCCAAGTAGTAGCGTAGTTGCCTGTGAATGTCCAAAGTATGCAACAGCTTTTCCCCTTTGTTTTGAGGGTTAGGAAAGAAAGTAGGCAGGTGAATTGCTTGGTTTAGAGACACTCTGGATATTACCTTAGGCATGAAGGAAGGATTGGTCCTAAGAGAAACTCTATCCTGATGAAAGATGAGGAAAGGAGGAACTGCCATGAGGGCCTGTATCTCCGAGACTCTTCTTGCTGAGGTGACTGCCAACAGGAACACCGTTTTCCAAGACAGGAATTGCATTTCTGAAGATGTTGCTGGTTCAAAAGGAGGAAGAGTTAATTTTTCCAAGACGTAATTGAGGTCCCATGCAGGAATTGGTTGTTTCCTTGGAGATTTGATATTCTTTATACCCCTTAGAAACTGTCTTAGCAAAGGATGCAAAAACACAGGTGGATCACAGTTGTAATGTGCTGAGATAGCCGAAGCGTGGATTTTGATGGAAGAGTATGAAAGGCCACTGTGAAACATTTCTGCCAATTATTCTAATATCAGAGGTATGCTCATCAGGGATGCATCCTGTCCCTTGTTGACATTCCAGATGGTGAATCTCTTCCATTTGGCCGAATAGGTTTTTCTGGTGGAAGGTCTGCGTGCCTCCAACAAAATTTCCTGAACTTCTTTGGAGCGGGAGTCCTGGATCCCAGTCATGGAACTCTCCAAGCTGTCAGCTTTAAGGTTTGCAGCCTCGGATGAACAGTGTTGTAGTTGTGCTGAGTCAGGAGCTGAGGCCATTGAGGCAAGGGCCACAGTTTGGTGTGAGTAATGCTCAGTAGCAGTGGGTACCAGTGTTGCCTTGGCCAGTCTGGAGCTATCAGGATTCCTCTTGGTTGTTCTGCCTTGATCTTCAGTAACACCTTGGTGATTAAAGGTAGGGGAGGGAATGCATAAATTGTTAGGGCATTCCAACTGAAGGAAAGAGCATCCGTTTTCCAAGCTAGAGGATGGTAAATCCTTGTGCAAAACCTTCCCAGATGATGATTGAGCAGAGATGCAAAGAGGTCTATGTCTGGTCTTCCCCATGCAGTTGTTATTTGTGAGAAAATGCATGGGTGCAGCATCCATTCGTGTGGATCCAAGAAGTTTCTGCTCAACCTGTCTGCCAGAACATTGTCCTTGCCTGGAACAAACTGGGATTGCAAGTAGATGTTCAGTTTCAGAGACTTTTCCCAAAGAGTCATTGTTAGTCTGCAGAGGGGGTAGGAATGAGTGCCCCCTTGTTTGTTTATGTACCACATGACAGTGGTGTTGTCTGTCCTTATTAGCAGATGGCCTTGCTGAAGAAATTTTGCAAAGGCTTCTATTGCATGTATCACTGCCAACATCTCTTTTTGATTTATGTGCTGATGTCTTTCCATGCGAGTCCATTGCCCTTGAATGCATCTGCCGTCCATGTGCGCCCCCCATCCATGGTCTGAGGTGTCTGTTGTAATAGTTTGACTTGTTGGAGCTTTGTTGAAAGGCATGCCTTCATTTAAGTGACTTGCTTGAGCCCACCATAAAAATTCCCTTTGCAGGCATGGTATGAGAGGAATTATGTGTTCTAGGTTGTGGCTGTGTTGAGACCACAAGCTTTTGAGGTACCATTGTAGTTTTCTCATGTGTAGTCTTGCCAGAGGGATTAGAAGAATGCAAGATGCCATGAACCCCAGGGCCTGCAGGGTCTTCCTTGCGGTCAGGTGGGTTAGTTTTGCTAGGCTTTTGAAGTAGTCTGTCAAATGCTCCTGTTTCTCCTCTGTGAGAAAGGCCATTTGTAGCTGTGTGTTCAGCTTTGCTCCTAGAAATATAATCTCTTGGGATGGCAGTAGTCTTGATTTTTGAATGTTGACTGTGTATCCCAAAGCCTGTAGCAACTGAATGACATAATCCAAGTATTTTGTCAAGGTTTGTTTGCTGTCTGCTTGTATGAGGCAGTCGTCCAGGTAAGGGTATATTTGAATCCCCTGGAGCCTGCAGTGTGCCACTACTGATGCCAGGCATTTCGTGAATACTCTGGGCGCAGTAGATAAGCCAAACGACAATGCTGAGAATTGATAATGCTCTGTTCCTGCAAGAAATCTGAGGTATCTTCTGCAACTGTGTCTGATAGGGACATGCAGGTATGCCTCTTTGAGGTCCAGAGTAACCAGCCAAGACCCCTTGCCCAACATAGGAAGAAGTTGCTGTAACATCAGCATCTTGAATTTTGGCACCACGAGAAAAGTATTTAGTACGGACAAGTCCAAAATAGGCCTCCATTGCTTTTCTTTTCTTGGAGCAAGGAACAGTCTTGAGTAAAATCCCTGGCCTTGTTTCTGAGGAGGAACCTTCTCTATTGCTTTTATTTGTAACAGCTTTGAGACTTCTCTGAGTGCCTCTGCCCTTTGATTTTGTGGCAGGTTTGGCATGCCTTGTCCTGTTGGTAAAGCATGGAAGTGGAACTTGTAACCTCTGTCTATTATGTCCAGAATCCAATTGTCCTTTGTTATAATGTGCCAGTTTCTTGAGAATAGAGATAATTTTCCGCCTAAAGGTGCTTCTCTTTGAGCCTTGGTAGGCGGAGTGATAGGTAAGTCATTGTGATTGTCCCTGTGGTGCAGGTGAAGTACCTGTGCCACTTCTTTGATTTTGAGGTTGCCACTGGTGGCCCCTGTAGGAGCCTCGGTATTGCCCTCTACCTCATGCATGCCTGTTCTTTCCCCTTTGGAACTTGTCTGAGTCTGGAAAGGACCAATTCTTTGAAGGCCAATTCCTGCTGAATCTGGGTGGCTGAACCTGGAGGAAATCCTTTACTGTCTGTACTGATTTTGCCTTCTCCTCAATAGACTTCAACACATCCTGAGCATTAGCACCAAAAAGCTTCTGTTTATCCAGAGGTGCATCCAGGAGCTTTACTTTAACATGATCCGGCAGAGGCTGCTCTTTCAACCAAGCATGTCTACGGATAACAGCCCCTGTCATAGCTGCCCTACATGAAGCCTCCAATGCATCATAACCACACTGAAGAAAATGGTTGCTAACCTGCTGAGAATTATGAACCAAATCCTGCAATGCCTTTCTATCTAAAGGCTCAGGAGAGGCTAGGTTTTTCTGCAAATCATCCAGCAAATAATCCTGGTACTTAAACATATGAAAAAGGCAGTTAAGTGACCTCATGACAAGGGTGGTAGAGGTATAAACTTTTTTACCCCATCTCTCCAGGGACCTTGCTTCCCTGTCAGCTGGCAGTGGATTTTTGGCTGAGGAGGTAGCCACTTCTTTGAGGCCCTGTGAAATAGTTTCTAGATCCACAGAGTGGGCCTTAAAGAGATGCTTGTGAGTGTCAGGGACCCTGTAATATCTGTCTGGCTTGACAGGAGCAGGAGGGAGAGAATCAGGGGAAGCACTGGAGTCTGAGAATACATCATCCAAGACATCCAACACTGGAGGGATAGCCAAAGGCCTGTGCTGGGGTAACTTGAGGAAGGTACGGAGCCTTTTCCGAGAATCAGAGAATTCCTGACCCTGCCACTTGAAATGTTCCCTCATGGAGTGGAGGACTTCACCGAAAGAAAAATCCTCCGGAGGAGAGGCAGAGGGAATTGATTCCTCAGCATCAGAGTCTTCATAGGCTTTGAAGGATTCTTCTTGGGTATCTGAATGCTCTGAAACCCCAGAGGCTTCATCTGAAGAGAGGTTGTCGGCCTGCTCAGTTCTAGGCCTTTTTTCTGCAGGTGGCTGAGAACCTCTGTCTGGATGGGGCTGAGACCCCCTGACAAGAGAGATTAGATCTGCAGCAAGAGACATGATCTGTCTATCAGAGGAAGGGGCCTGTGAGGTAGGCTTGGGATGGGCCTTGGCCTGGCTGGCGGCCTTAGCACGTGCAAAGGCCTTGATGGACATGGATACAGGAGGCCTAGCTGCCCCACGTGCAGGAGTAACCTTGTCAACAGGAATGGTGTCGG
This sequence comes from Protopterus annectens, assembly GCF_019279795.1. NCBI lineage: Eukaryota > Metazoa > Chordata > Ceratodontiformes > Protopteridae > Protopterus > Protopterus annectens. Next base: position 1,757,541,170 of record NC_056744.1, on the reverse strand, counting down.
GTAGATCGAGAACTTCGGTTTCTGGAGGAAAATCAACAACCGGCACCGGTGTAGGCTCCGAGACCGAAGAGCGTGTTAATGCGGTGTCGTCAGCCTGGATCGGTTGAATAATCGCTTCCAAAGGGACCGAAGCACTCGCGGAGGGCTTAGGAGTAGTATCGGTGGTAGACGCGGGCCGAGGGTGTCGGTCCCGGTCCTTACGTTTTTTGGTAGTTTGTGCTGTCGGGTGTTCCGACGGCATGATGTAAGCGTAGGATTCACCAAAAAAGTTTTCGGCAAATTCTGCCCAGCGACTGAGAGTGCGCTTATTAAAGCAAGCACAGGCAGCACAGGCCGAGACGTCGTGGTCTGGGCCCAGGCAAGGGAGGCAGTAAGAATGGAAGTCCTTATGAGGTATTTGTTTACCACAAGACAAACAATTATTAACTTTCTCAATTTGTTCTGACATCGGCTGAGGCAAGAAAAAATGTTCCCCAACGGGGTACTTAGCTTTTAGATGACTTCGGTAACTGAAAACACAGGAGCTGACCAACCGGCACTTGCGAACTGCTTCTGCTTCGGGCACCGCGCGGCAAGAAAGACTGAAGAAGATGGCGTCGGCTGATGCCTTTATACCCCAGCCGCTCTGACGTCGGGGAGGAGGCGACATCAGCCGGCACTGGACCCAGACTTTGGAATCCGGCCAACCGAAGGGTTGTCTGAGGCAGGACAACCCATATGTTAGGACTGCAGTTGCATTCTTGAAGGACATTTGCACTTAGCCAAAACTTATTCCCTTACTGAAGTCACTGCAATCAGAGTACAGGGGTGCACTGACATCAAAGTTAATTATTTCAGGTTGGTGGCAATTGCTTGCCACTCACAGAAAATGTCCAGCTTTAAAAACTCTGTCAGTCCTGTTACTATTGATTTATGCAGGTTTTGAGAAAGGTGTCTTTGAGCTCCAGCCATGGAATCATGAAATGTAGGTGACACCACAATCCTAGATCCAGTTCGTTGTAAAATGTGCTTTCCTTTAGCTGATGTATTTGCTTGTACACATGTCAGTGTTACTGAACAGGCTAATATATGACAAAGGAGGGGCAACTCAATGTATGCACATTAAGAAGGAATTTTATTTACTTATTTTATTTTATTTTTATTTACTGGGGTGGACCACTGATAAGACACAACCCATTGGAGGTTCAGGCCAGGTTGGAAGCACCACATTATAAAACAAAGTAGTAGAGCACATGATAATGTCACATGATAGAAATCTCAAGAGGACCTATATGGTCATAAATGCAGTTTATAGTAAATGGGAAAAAACATACAAAATAATGCAGGTATATACATACTTACATGTGAGCTAGTTGTGACTATTTACATATCTGCATATCTGACAGTTGCTTCTGTTAATGTATTTTATGTACAAGATAGCTGGATTATCAGAGAAGAGTGCAGTGCAGAATCTAGACTTTAACTCCAAAATTGATAGTTCTTGGAATATTTCTTTTTCTTTGAGGTATGGTGATCTTGGACTTGGTATATATAGGTTTAGTAGTGTTAGGGGGTTTGCCCACACATTGTGGGCACGAGATGGCTACCTCTACAAAAAACAAGTGGACAAAAGCAATGTTCAATTCTTTGCTCCTCATGTATATTTTCAGCCTTTTTTAGGTATTTCAAAACTTGGCGTTGCAGGTCCTGACATTTCACGAGGAAGCCATTTTTAACCCTGCATGTCCTGTTACCTTATCTATTGGCAGCAACCAAGATCTGAGTATTGCTTTTTCACCTGATTAAGTAATCTGAGACAAAAAAAGGCATGGTTGTTTACACCTAGGTTAACTTAGTTGTGAACTGACCAGCCCTCTCCACATCACAGGATCAATTTGCGAACATGTAGTCTACACTTTGTGGTAATCTTTATAAATCTCTTTCAGTATTTAAAGCTGCAAGAAAATAAGCTGTAAAACTAAAATTAGAAGGAAGAAGGTGTGAGTTAGGTTTGTGTTGTCTGTTCACTCTGAAGAGTGTGCACTTAGTGTAGGCATTAATGAATCGCAGGGATAGTGTCAGTAAATAGAGTCTGCACTCGAAATTGGGAAGAAAAGAGTAATTTAATATCTGTCTGATAATATAAAATATAAACTGGCTGGTAGACGTCTGTGAGTTTGTCTAGTCCAGAAATGTAAAAACTATTTTAACGTAACTGTCCCCAGTGCCATTTCTCTTTGCTCTCCTGTTGTCTGCTTTCAGGTTGTTGGCATATCTCTGACTATGACTGCCTATGCCCATATCATAATTTCATAGGTTTATACTGCACTGTCAATCAAATAGACTATAAAGAGCTTGGCCACTGGTATTTCTATTACTTGTTTCCTAGACCAAGAATGAAATTATGCATCTGCGTCCACTCATCTGGGATGAATTTGATAAGAGTTTCTTTCTTTGATATGAAGAGTGAGCTTATTCAACAAGTAGCGGATCCTTTGGGAGTGGTATCTATCCCACCAGTAGATTCAGTTTATATACTGAACCCCTAGAATGGGTATTCTATTTGTTTTATGAATATGTGAAACATCAGGTAGGACAGGATCATTGCAGCCTTGTAAGATAAGCAGAGATAGTCACATAGAAGTCTATAGGAGACAGAGGACAGAGATAGGACCTTCGGCCTTCTGTGTAGCATAGAGAAATCATACCTAAGATTTTTGTATGGAAAAACACGTGTGTACCATTCAAGAAAACAGGTTATATATTGTACACAATGGCAGACAGCTGCAATTGTGATCTGTTTTTCGACTTGAGAAATTTACCTGGGTAGACACATATCAAAGGGAGTCTTTATATTTTATTTTTTTATTTATTTAAATTTGTTGACTGGGAGTGTCCGACTGGACGTAGGTCCATTTTCAGCAGAGGCCCGGGGAGAAAAGCTCCACAGTTAAAATAAACAGACAGTAGTTACATTGGATTACATAGCGATTAACAATTTAACATAGCAATTACTTACAGCATATTTACAGATGAAGAACATAGTACATCAGTAGACAACTAGAATCTTTATCTGTGAAGTACATAACAGACATTAACAAATGTTACAATGAGAAGTTACTGCTGTATAATAAGTACTAGGCTTATGAGCATCTGAGCTTGCTATAATCAAGGTAGTTAGTGGAGTGGAAAGAAAGGTAGTGGTTGGATGGGGTGGATGATATTAGAGTGGGAGTTGCAAGGGCATAGCCAGCATGTTTTTAGGTGTGGTTTTAGTAAGGTTTTGAAGTGGGTGCATGATGGTATGGAGGTAATTGTGGGTGGGAGGGAGTTCCATAATTTGGCTATGGTGCAAGAGAATAGTGCTTCACCAGCAGAGTTATTGGCTTTAGTGATCTGCAAGTGATTTTTGTTGCTGGATCTTAGTGGTCTGGTGGTGCGATAGGGTTGGAGTAGATTCTGGAGGGATGGGACATTTAGTGGATGGTTTACTAGTTTGTGTGTGAGTGAGAGTTGATATCACTGAAGGAGGTGAGGGAGTTCAAGCCAGCCCAGTTCAGCAAGTGAGAGACAGTGGTGACTATGGTAGGATGCCCCTGTGGCAAATTTGGCGATTTTGTTGTAGCAGGTCTCTAGCTTGTTTAGATCGCATTGCCTTAGGTTGGTATATATTGGAAAGGCATAAAGTAGGGTGGAGATAAGGTGGGAATTTGCTATTGAAATATTTGCTGCTTTGGTGAGAAATTGCTTATTTCTGTATAACACTCCTAGTTTTTGTGGACTTTTTTTATGGTCATGAATATGTGAATGTCAAATTTTAGTTTATTGTCTATTTCCACTCCTAGCAATTTGGTGTGTTCAGTTGGGTATATAGTGGTGTCTTTTGCTGTGATTTTAAAGTGAGAGTTGTTTTGAGTATGTTTGGTGGGTTGGAAGATGAGTAGTTTAGTTTTGTTTGGGTTGAGTATTAATTGGGTATCGGATAACCATGTTTCAACAGAGGAAAAGGCTTCCTGTGTGACTTTTTGCAGTTTTGGTAGGGACTGGGCTGAGCAGATGATGGTCGAGTCATCTGCGTATTGTATGAGTGTGCCATGTTTGGTGGCAGAGGCTAGATTATTGGTGTAAACAGAGAAGAATAGGGGTCCAAGGATGGATCCTTGGGGAACCCCTCTGGAGACAGGTAGTTGGGGAGATATGTCATTATGCCATACAACGGATTGTTGGCGGTCAAACAGGTAACTCTGAAACCACTTGTTGACTGATTGTGAGAAGGATAGGTTACTGAGGACAGAGATAAGTTGTTTGTGTGGGACCATGTCAAATGCTTTAGATAGGTCTAGGAAAGTAACAGAGGAGAGATAGCCATTGGTTTTATGCTGAAGGATAGTGTTAGTAAAGGAGAGTAAAGCAGTGGTGGTGCTATGGTTTGGTTGGAAACCATGCTGAGTACTGGAAAGGAGGTTGTTAGTAAGGAGGTAGTCTGAGACTTGAGAGTGTATGCATCTTTCTAGTATTTTGGAGAGTGGAGAGAGAATAGCTCTGGGGCGGTAATTGGTTAGTTCTGTGGATGGTCCACCTTTGTGAATGGGAATTATATGTGATACTTTCCACAGTGTGGGAACATAACTTTCTGACAGAGATCGGTTAATCAAGATGGATACTGGGTAGGCCAGAGCATCAGCTGCGATTTGTAGGTATTCACTTGGGAGGCTGTCTGATGCTAATTTGGTGGGTTTAAGTTTAGTTAAGAGGTTTTTTTATGTTGGAGGTAGGTACAGGAGAAAAAGAGAAGGCAGTGGGGATATTACTAGTTGAAGGTGTGGGTTGGAGGGGAGGGGGGTTGTGTTGTTTAGCTAATGATAGTATGGTTTGGGTGAAGTGTGTGTTGAATGAGGTAGCAATATTTTCTGAGGAGTGAGGGATGTTAGGAGGAGGGGTACTGACTTTACCTGGGTGGAGGATGGAGTTTATGGAGGACCAGAATTGTTTGGGGCTGTGTTGTGAGGAGTCTAGGGCAGACTGGTAGTATTGGAATTTGTCCTGTTTTATTAGCTTTTTGACTCTATTGTGTAGTTCTAGGAATTTCTGTCTAGCTGAGGGGGTTTTGGTTTTGCGCCAGTGCTCCCAGGCTTTATTCCTGTTTTTCATTTCTGACTTAGTGGTTTTCTGTAGCCATGGAGAGGGTTGTGCTTTGGTTCTGGAAAATCTTATGGGGGCATGGTAATTAAGGATGTTCAGGAAGGTAGTATTAAAATTTTCAACTGTGTCATCAAGACTGAGGTACTTTAGAGGATGCCAGTTACATTCTTTGAGAGATGAGATGAATGCTAGTGAGTTAAAGTTTAGTTTTTTATGTATTTGACGGTAGATGACAGGTTTAGCTTGGTATATGTATTTTTTGAGTAGGAATTTTGGGGAGTGATCACTGAGGCTATCTGATAAGTAGCCTGTTATATATGACAGGGGGCTCTTACTGACTAGTATCCAATCCAGGGTAGTGTGCTTGCTGGAGTGTTTATTTATCCTGGTTGGTGACTGGACTAGTTGGGTGAAGCCATGAAGGTTTACATGATGGATTGGATGGTTGCCGGAACGGGATTGCCAGTCAATATTGAAATCACCTAAAATTATAGTTTCTTGGGGTAGATGGTGGGTAGACCAGCTGAGGAGGTTTTCTAGTGGAGGTATGTTTTGGCCAGGTGGGAAGTAGCATCCAATTATGTTGATGGTTTTGTTTTGGTTTATTTTGAGGTTGGTATATATTATTTCTTCATTGCCTATTTGTGGAGCTGATGATTTTAAGATCTGGATGTTTAGATGCTGTTTAAATATTATAGCTACACCACCTCCTTTCTTGTTTAGCCAGTCTACTCTTAGTATGCCATAACCTGTAGGGAGTATTTGCTCACTGGTAATGTGAGGTTTTAGCCAGGTTTCTGTCAGGATGACTATATCTTGGGGAGTACAAGTCTATGGTGGCATGGAGTTCATGGACTTTGTTGGGTATACTTCTAATATTTAGGCTTAGTAGAAGGAAGTCATTTGGCTTTCTATTGGCTGTAATATGGGAGGAGTTGTGGTTTCGAGTCTGATTATGAGGATTGGGGTTGGAGATGGTAGGTCCAGGGTTGGGATGGATATCTCCACTTAGGACTAGTTTTGATATGCATGAGGTTATTAGTTTTCTCAGTTTCTGAATGTGTTTATTAGGGAAACTTTATGATTGTGCTCTGTGGGTAATAGGTATGGTGGGAGGGTTACTATGTTAAGTTGTAGGGATGGCTTTACATTTGAGTAATATAGTTGGTAGAATATGTGGGGGGTGCATACGGATGTTCTTGAGTTGGTGGGAGGGGAGCTGAGTGAGGGTGAGACATGAGTGGTGGTGTGAGTAGTAGTACAGTGGTAGTGGTTGAGTGGGGGAATGATGGAGCTTTTGTAGGATGTAAGATATGCAAGGAGAGTGCATGCAGTGAGCATAGGAAAGGTATGCTTATACATGTTACTTGAGGAGGTGTGATAGCAGTGGGAAGATGGAGGAGGTAGCGTTGGGTTAGCGCTGTGGTTGGCTATTGGAAAGATGGGAGGGGTTTGTGAGTGTAATAAAGGTAGGACCACTGGGGGCAGGAGGGAATAGTGGGCAGGGTGGGGAGCGAAGCGGGTAGAGACCCTGTTAGTTGCTCTTATGAGGGGGCTGGAAACAATCAGGTAACAGAGTTAACTGATGAATGAACATATGATAGTGACAAGGGTGGTTGTAGTTTTAAAAATGGTGCCTGCCACAGGTAATATTTATTAACTTTGGAATTGTCTTAAGGTAAAAAACAGGAAAGGGGGAGGGGAGAACAAGGGTGTGAGCAGGCAGTTCTTTGTACTGCTGCTAATGAGCCAAAGCAAAGACAAGTTAGTGTTTGAGAAACAATCACAATTGACCAAGGACTGCTCTAAAACTGTAAGTCATTTCTTAATCATTTTCAGGTGGAAAAACAGGATAACCTTGTATCAGTAGGCCACTGTGGCCTCAGTTTAAATTAACAAACACACAGTATTGATCAGATTATGGATACTATCTGCTAACAGATGGGAATAAGAGAGAAAGTGGAAGATGAGTGTGTGTGTGTGTGTGTGTGTGTGTGTGTGTGTGTGTGTGTGTGTGTGTGTGTGTGTGTGTGTGTGTTGGGGGGGCTGCTTACAAGCCAAAGCAGAGTGCTCTCCAGGGGAAAATGAATATTGGCTCAAACAGGTAGACAGATACTCAAAGTTAACTTTAGTTGTTTGCAGATAGTTCAGACCCGGACTGCGCTTTTCTTATAAGAATGATAAAGGTGGTACTGCAGTTGAATACTTAAGAGTGGTGTTAGGTTCAAAGTTAACTGTAGCTGTTTGCAGACAGTTCAGACCCGGACTGCACTTTTCTTATAAGAATGATAAAGGTGGTACCGCAGTTGAATACTTAAGAGTGGTGTTAGGTTCAAAGTTAACTTTATTTGTTTGCAGACAGTTCAGAACCGGACTGCACTTTTCTTATAAGAATGATAAAGGTGGTACCGCATTTGAATACTTTAGAGTGGTGTTAGGTTCAAAGTTAACTTTAGTTGTTTGCAGACAGTTCAGATCCGGACTGTGCTTTTCTTATAAGAATGATAAAGGTGGTACCGCAGTTGAATACTTAAGAGTGGTGTTAGATTCAAAGTTAACTTTAGTTGTTTGCAGACAGTTCAGACCCGGACTGCGCTTTTCTTATAAGAATGATAAAGGTGGTACCGCAGTTGAATACTTAAGAGTGGTGTTAGGTTCAAAGTTAACTTTAGTTGTTTGCAGACAGTTCGGACCCGGACTGCGCTTTTCTTATAAGAATGATAAAGGTGGTACCGCAGTTGAATACTTAAGAGTGGTGTTAGGTTGGAGAGACACTGAGCTCCTCATGGGGCCTGTAGCAGAGTGGATTGTAGTTTTTAGTATGTAGTATGTACATGCGCAGTGGTGGGTGAATTTACAATCTCTATGGGTTGGGTACATATTTTGTGTATGAGTGGTGGTAGTATGTACATGCGCAGTGGTGAGCGAATTTACAATCTCTACGTGTTGGGTACATATGCGTATGAGTAGTGGTAGTATATACATGTGCAGTGGTGGGCGAATTGACAATCTGTTCTGTATTTCTGTTTTGAATGTGATAGAGCATGGTATAGATACATCTCTCACACTCTGTGCTAAAGTGAGTTATTAGTAGAGGGGTTGTCAGTGTACATGATACAGTTGCTACACTGCCTCAAGAGACCCAACTCAAAAAAGTGAGCAGATGAAACAATGGTGATCCAACTGTCCATAATGCTAGGCTGTAGACTGTTATCACGAAGGGGGCTTTTCAGGACCAATCAAGGAGGAGCTCAGTGGATGGATATTTCCGCCTGGGTTTTCTTGTTCGTAATTTAATAGGTTTCAGCTCATTAACAGTATTTCTTTGAGTGGGAAAGGATGAGGGCTGCACAAGCGTGCTACAGCTGTATCTATGGGAAAATCTGTTTAATTAATCTATCTGGCTATGGTGCATAATTGTGTGGTAGTGTGCGGTGCTGCATGATGCACAAACAAGTAGAAACTGCTCAAATGCAGGGCTTAAATACCAGAAGCTAAAAACTTGAAAAAAGTTTAAAAACATTCAGAAGGACCAATGAGGATGCTTACTCCAAGCCCTAGACCAACCACCCTTCACCAGATAGGTTCCAATCAGCACAATCCTCTCACCACAGTGCAGAAAGGCCCATTCCAATCCAAGATGGCCTGGAAAATGTGCTCAGAACAAACAGCCATAGATGACTTTGGGATGTGAATCTGTCTCTCCAGCAAATTCTGTTAGAGTCACAAATAAGGTTCAGGTCCATAAAACACATAACCCGTGTATGATTTCTCTTGTGAATAAGTAACAGTTTCATCAAGACTGGCTCAGAGAATGCCTTGTAGGTCAGGCATAAGTCACCTCTCAATAAACGATATGAGATTGAGTAAAGGGATAGGGCCTTTAGTTAGTCTGCATAACACGTGTCTTATTCTTTGTATTGTTTTAGTGAGAAACCTCTGCAGCCACTTCAGTTGGTGTGCGTGCCTGGTTAGGTACATGCAGAAGGGAGCATTGTACTCGATTATGGGCCTGATGAAAACCGAGTACAATGACACTGTGTTTTTCTTTGATCTTGATGCCATGCCTTTATAGGTTCATAGGTAGGTACTAGGCTATCGGCCCTAGGGCCTATGTAAGCCTAGCTAACAAGGTTCCCTGGCTTTCACCACCCATGGATGCTATTTACCTGCACCTCTGTCTAACAGGGCCACCAATGTGATACCTGGCATGAATTTCCTATTGCCTATCCACTCATCAAGATTTTTCTTGAAGTGCTAGTGATGAACTCTGCTTGACATAGATAGGAAGTTTGTTCCAGAGTATGGGAAGTCTCTGGGACAGGAATCTATCCCTTCAGCATGTTCTGTTAATTGTGGTCACAAGGTTTAGGTCCCTAGAGCATGTGGCCTGGCAGTCAAAGTTCAAGTTACTATCTATCTGTGTTCCTAGGTCCCTCACCACTGGGTCTACTTTTAGGGGTGTGGTATTAATATTATAATTTGCAGGGGTATCTGATTTACTGAAAGGTATGATTATGCATTTTTTAGCGTTTAGTTTTAGACCATGGTTTTGGCAGCAGTTGTTTGTCATTTTTAGGCCTGTTTGTAGGATATCAGCATCCTCTGAGGATTCAGGGATTGCTTCCAGCTTACAGTCATCAGCAAACTCGATGAGCCAGAGGTCCCCAACATTGACCTTCACTTCAGAGAAGCATATACTATACCAAACAGGAGGGGTCCCAACAATGAGCCCTCTGGGACACCATTAGTAACAGGTTTCTTATCAGAAGTGGATTCATGTATCCAGACAATGTGTGTCCTGTCAGTGAGCCAGTTGGCTATCCATATGATGATGTAGGGGTTTATGACTGACTCAGTAAGTTTATCTATGATGCCTGAGTGGGGCATTGTGTCAAATGTTTTGGTCAAGTCTAGATAAGAGGTGTGTACCATTTTACCCTCATCTGTGGCCCTGATGGCTTTCTCAAGAAGTTCACCAGATTAAGCAGGCAAGACCTCCCTTTGGCAAAGCCAAATTGGGTCTGGTTCAGGGTTTGGGTTATTGATCAGGTTCATTATAATTCTCTTTATGACTTTGCTGATAAGATTGGTCAAGCTGATGGGTCTGCAGTTCCCTGGGTCAGTTGATGGGCCCACCTTGTGCAGAGGGATGAATGTTGCAACAAAGCCCATCTGAAGGCTGTGGTTAAAAACGTTTTTTAGTGATCTCAGCATCTATGATATTATTGACCACTGTATCCTACATGCAGTCCCATATACCCCGGTAAACATCCCCCTCTTCCTAATTACCACTATCCATGGATTCTGAGTGTCTGGATCAAGACATCATTCTCAACTCTGATGAAGTTTTCTAATCTCTGTCTTCCACACCTCCTGCAGATGTCATGAGTATACCTATGACAAAAGGGGAGAAGAGCTGTGGCTTACTGTGCATGCATGTGACAGTGTAGCTGCTTTTACTGGGTGTGGACATAATGGCACCCCCCAACTATACCACTATCCCATTATTTAACTGCCTATCCACAATTACTATAAAACACTTTTCAATCCATCAGTGTGCATACTATATTCTTCCTTGCTTTTACATTGAGCATAAATATTTGAATATAATTTAAAACCTTTATTTAAAATTTTATAGTACAAACACTGGCAACCATTTCCTAAACAAAACACTCTAATACTGAAAATGTCCCTAGTATGGGCAGCATTAAACTTCTCTTCTCCTGAAACTCACAATTATTTAAAATCCATCTGGCAACCTATTAAATTGCAACAGACCTGCTGTAATTTGTAAGGAAGTAGCATAGAGTGAAGCACTAATTAGAGGCTATGTAAAGGGTGCAGTAATTCAAAACGCAAATGTGTAACACGTTTATTAACAGCCTGGGAGAGCTAACAGGATTAAAGTGTCCCTTTCCAGGGCAGCACAGGTGTATTGTCTGGTGAAATTAATTTATCAGCCACACAGGAGGTGAACAGAGGGTGGGAGAATCAAGCCCTTTACTACAGGAAGCCTTACTCAACTGCAGTACATGTCAAACAAGCTGTCGTAACCCAAATACAGTGCATTTCACACCCATGTGCCAGCAAAAAATAATTTGAATATTTATATTAAATTCAAAACTTCATGGTGTTCAATTTATTTACAGCCAAATAAATACATCTACAGTTAACAAAGCAAGGAAACCAAGAACTTATTCAAAGAACATGGTTTCATGTGATGATCATCACACATTTTAAAATATTTCTCTTATATACTTAGCAAGTTGCTAGAATAATGAGATTTGCATTAGCAAGCACTTTTGAAAGATACAAAGTCGAAAACTCACATGCCTATCATTTAGTGACCATAATATTGCCAATGAACATACAAAAATAGCTCTCTGTTTTTTGCTCAAAGATTCTGGACAAAGCTAAAAGTAATGGGAGGGGTAAATTTAATTTTACCTATTTGTTAATTAGGTAAACCCACTGGACAAAGTATCCCTTTTCATAGGTGAACCAGGAGCACTGTGCGGACTTACTCACACAGTAGGCAAATGGAGGATTCAAACCCTGTATTTGAAGACAGGAAGCAGTATGTTAACACCTCAAAGTTTTAACTGCCAGACAATCTAATTCATTCATAAAGTTAACAGAACAATAGATGTTGCATATAAATGTGTTTTATTTTAAATAATAAGAACAATGAAACTGCAATGACTGGTGTATTGACTGTAATCCTCAGTGACTTACCAAAAAAAGAAGTTAAAAACTGAGAGACCATAAACATGAGACAAAATCAGAGATGTTCTGCAAAATCAAAGAAATAAAACAGACTAGTCTAATTAATTCATTTAAAACATCAATAGAACAACAGGTTTTGCATCAGCAAGCATTTTGTAATGAAGAATGTACTTACTCTGTGACTGTCAGCAAGTCACTTAACCAGATACGACTCCATCTTAACTAATATTGGACAGGATGTCCAGCAGAGGAAATGCTTTTATAACTGCACACCTCAAACAGCAATACACTTACATTTCTTCCTTTTAGAATCCTGGCATAACTATTCAGCATTATAATGGAAGTGTGATACACATATCTGCCTTTTTTGTTTAAACAGTCATCCTTTACTTTTACACGAAATTTGACTTGTGCAGATACCTAAAATGTAGCATTACTCATAAAAAATAGATAACATTTAAAAAAATCATTGCCATCATGACAAAAACATAAATAAACAGCTATGTTCTGCATCTACTAATGGGAATCCAGTTATGTCTAGTTATAATCAAAACCACAAAACAAGATTAATCATAATTTGCATATTCTAGATAATTTCCAAACACTGAAGGTACCGTGCAGTACAGTATTTCTTTCATGTAATAATAGAAAAATGCATAAATAACTGCAGGTAAAAAACAAAAAAAAAACAATGTAAGTTACAGCAGTCAGCATAGCTGTAGTACTGCACAGAAGGAATGCAAGGTAGCTCGGGTGTTGGAATCCTACCATCCTACATTTATTGCTAGTTTAATGCATCCATTCTAGAGTTCACACACATGTACACAAGAGCGCACACACACACACACACACACACACACACACACACACACACACACACACACACACACACACATATACACATACATATAGACACGCATATATGCTCACATGCAAAAACATGCATGTGATTTGATTCTCAGTTCTACAGATACTATGAAATTTCAAACACAGACGTGCACACACACACACACACACACACACACACACACACACACACACACACACACACACACACACACACACACACACACACACACATATGCACATACATGCATACACGATTCTCAGTTCTGCAGGAATTATAAAATTCTACCTGTTCATTTGTTCCTTATTCTGAGTCTTAATACTTTATAGCAGCAACTCATGCACAAAGCAAGTTTTCAGTGAGAAGCAATAGGGCATTAGAAGTTCTTTGTGCCAGTTTTCTGCAGTTCCATCACCTACAGCACTTTCGTTATAGCAACATCTCTAACACACAGTGATTTTCCATGGCAGGTAGTTGGACATTGCAAATTCTTTATTCCAATTCTCAGACACTTTATTACAAGGCAATCTGTCAGCTCTATTAAGAGCAGCACCTCACACATCTGGTATTGGATATTCTAAAATGAAAAGTCCGTGTTTTAGCTCCAGGAGATCTCTCACTGGCTGAAATGTTATACATTTGAACTAATTAAAGCCTAGAGCAAAGCAGAACAAATGAGGGAACTTGATTTTTATTGATTTGCAGATGTTGTGGACTGGCAGATATATATATATATATATATATATATATATATATATATATATATATATATATATATATATATATATGTATATATATATATATATATATATATTTTGGCCTCTGTAGATCAATGTGTGTATATACCTTTAAGAAGCTATCCAATGGCTTGCGCAAGTATTTAAATACTGAGCATGTGCGAGCCTGACTGACATTTTGTAACTAGCTGTTGAGATGTAAGCATGTATGTATGTAAGCTCTGTCTGCTAACTAGTTCATTCATATTTAATGATGCTGCTATCCATCCTGATGTATTTCTATGTATTAAGGCATCTGAACAAAACCCCAAGCCTTCTTGCATTATGTGTTAGAGACAAATGGGCGACATGGTGTCAGAACCAGCATATCTAAAAGGCCATGAAGTCAGAAGAAGCATACCGAAGGGGCATGGAGTTAGAAACGGCTTGGCCAAAATGACTTAAGGCACTTATATAGATGCAGGAAGAATATTCAGTAGTGGATCATCCTAAAATGTGCAAACTTCGCAAAACAGGTCAGAAACGAATTTCAAATATTAAAACTTACTCTGCACTATTTCTTTTCACATAATATGAAAAGGGGCATACAGAACATTCTAAATAATATTCACATAAACAGATATGTATGATACTGATAAAAATATTGGAATTACTACAGAAAATGTTTGAAATAAAGTCCAAATTGCATAAAACGAATAAAATAAAGGGAAACCACTGGACTTTTGCAAAGGATATGTATTTTTCATATTAAGCAAAGATATCTGAGTTATCAGCAGTGTATAAAGTGTTTGCATGTTTGTGCAGTGTTACAGTAAAGCTATTTCACAAAGTACAGCCATTACAGAGCATATTTTGCAAAGTACAGTATTTTGAAGAGTTTATTGTGCGTCTGAATTTTGTAACAAGCTCACACGCTAGTTCGTTCATGCATAATTACAAGGACCATATTTTCAGTGTGTTTGTCTATAATTTGTGGGCAAGGCAGATGGAGTTTGAAAACCCAGTGCACTTGTGTTTGACAGTGATACTGCTGAGAACTTGTGCGTGTTTGAGCAAGAGTACACCATTTTCATACAGGTTGCATTTTCTGATAAAGATGACCATACAAAGGCATTTATTGTACTTAGTTTAGCCAGGTCAGAAGCCATAGAAAGGGGAATGCTCATTTGTGTATGTACCTGCTATCTATATTTGAGAGGGGGAAATCATCATATCGTTGTACTGGCTGAGTCAAGGGGGACCCAGTGTGCTTAAAACATAAATTTAGAGAAATGTGTAACCTCCAGACAAATGTTATAATGGAAAGGCACTTATTTTACACAAGGGATCAAAAACTTGGTGAAACGTTTGCAGCATATATAACTGACCTGAGAAATAAAGCTAAAACGTACAGATCTGGTGACTTAAGGAATGAGTTGATAAAGGGCAGACTTGCGTGTGGCATGAAAGATGATGCTGTGAGAAAGATTTGGCTTTGTGACAGTGATTTAACTTTGAATAAGGCCATTGAGATTTTTCAGGCATATGAGCTCACAGAAAAGCACACAGATGTGCTTGCAAATGAGAATAGCTCTAGAAGGCACAGTGATAAAGCTCATGTTGATAGTATACAGCACTTTATTAAAAGAAACAGGTCCAAGCACATGGCAGCAGCTGTAACCCCTGCAGCACTCACGGGTAGACCCCAGAACTTTCTAGCAAATTTCAGAAGTTGCACAATCTCAGTGAAGCACAAGAGTGAGTCAGCAAACAGGCATAAAGGTGGGGGTGCATGCTCACCCAGTTTCATTGCCAACTGTCATAGTTGTGATGGAAGTCATGAGTCTAAAAGGGAGAAATGTTTGGCTTTTGTTTAACAATGCCAGAAATGTAATAAATGGAATCATTTTAAAAGGTTTTGCAAATCAAAAGGCCCACATTCTTTTATCAAAATGGAACGTTTTAAGAAAAGAGTTGATTAGTTAGATTGTGACAATTCTACTCTTTATGTTGATGGTGCGTCAGTGCTTCATGAAATGGTAAATGCAGTAGATTTAAAGGCAAAGAATTAAGAATTTTGTACTGTTTAAATAAATGGCAAGCTGATAGAGCTCAAAGCTGACACAGGTTCCAAGTGCAATGTTATGTCTGCAGAAATAGTTGCTAGAGTGTGTAAAGGTGAAAGGCTTGATTTGGCAAGGTGTGCGAAACTTGTTGCTTATGAAGGTGAAGAAATTCAAACTGAAGGTTCAGTAGTGCTTTCATGTTACTGTGCTGAAAAATGTTACGACTTATTATTTTATGTGGTCAAGAGGCATGTCCAGTCATTATTAGGCCTCAGAGACACTTTGAAAATGGGACTGCTTTCATTTAATAAGGAAGTCCACCATGTTAGCTTAAAAGACCACTACTCTAATTTTGCCCAGCACATTTTTTTTACCTATGCAGATCTTTTCGTAGACAAACTAGGCAAACTTACAGTTGTGTACTCCATGAAGTTAGACCCAAAGGTCAGTCCAGTTATCAGGCCAGCACGTAAAGTTCCAATAGCCATGCAGGACAGAGTCAAAGCTGAGTTAGATAAAAATCGTGCAACAAGGTGTTATTTGTCCAGCCAAAACTCCACCTGAATGGATATCTTCCATGGTGGCAGCTCATAAGAAAAGCTCAGATGACATCAGAATAAGTATTGACCCATGAAATTTGAACAAAGAGCTAAAAAGACCTCATCATCCAATGTGCACAGTCAAAGAAGTCACAGCCTTGATGCCAAATGCCACTATTTTTTTTTGTCTTAGATGCAAAGGGTTCATTTTGGCAAATTCAGCTTGACAAAAAATCATCACTGCTCACTACTTTCAGTACACCGTTTGGCAGGTATACATTTTTGAGAATGCCATTTGGAATAAATTCTGCAAGTAAAGTCTTTCAATATGCAATGGAGCAAATTTTTTTCTGGGTATCCTTGTGCTATTATAGTAGATGACATACTAGTAGAAGTCATGATGAAGCAGAACATGACAGAAACCTCAGAAAAGTTCTAGAAAGGGCATTTCAAGTGAATCTTAAGTTCAATCCACACAAATGCAAATTCAGACTACAAGAAATTACTTATGTTGATCATTTATTTATGATTATAGGCCTATGACCAGACCCTTCAAAGCAAACAGCCATTCTTGAGATGCCAGCTCTAGACAATGTTCAAGCCCTGCAACGTTTTCTTGACATGGTCATCTACCTAGGCAAGTTCATTCCAGACTTGAGCCAACTTTCAGCACCACTCAGAGAGCTGACATGTAAAGATGTATCCTGGTCTTGGTTAGAGCAACATCAAAGAGCATTTGATATCCTGAAACAAAGAATTGCTAGTCCATCAACTCTCAGATATTATGATGTTCACAAACCAGTTACACTTTCCCGTGATGCTTTGAAATTTGGCCTTGTGCAGTCATTCTATAAGAGGATCAGCCTGTTGCCTATGCATCGAGAACTCTTACCCAAACTGAGATGCAGTATACCCAGATCGAGAAGGAGCTTCTGGCAATTGTGTTTGCATGTTCGAAGTTCCATGATTATGTTTATGGTAGGCTTATCCAGACTGAAGCAGACCACCAGTCTCTAGTCACTATTCTGAGAAAGCCTATGCATTTAGCTCCAGCCAGACTGCAATGTTTGATGCTGAGATTGCAAATGTACAATTTCAATCTTGTCTACAAGAAAGGCAAACCTCTTTATCTTGCTGATACATTATCCAGATCGCCCAGAAATATCACAGAGCGTCACAAGAATGAGAGTCTTGATTTTGAAGTCATGGAAGTGAGAATTTTTTTTTCCACACGTCTTGATGAGCTAAGAGATCACACAGCTACAGATCCAGTTTTACAAAGGCTCAACCACTTTATCAATCAAGGATGGCCATCAAAGCAATCTAGAGTTTACCTCAAGAAGTGCAACTTTATTTTCCATACAGAGATGAGATTTTATCTGACAAAGGTATCATAATGAAAGGTCTAAAAGTAATTCTTCCAAAATCCTTACAAGCAGAGTACATTACTATCTTGCATCGTGGTCACCCAGGAACTGAATCTACCAAAAGAAGGGTGAGGGCTAGTAATTTGGCCTTCTATGTCACAAGACATTGAGAGGCCACTTTCATCTTGTTCAGTGTTTAATAGTACAAAGCCACATCAACAGAAGGAACCACTTCAGCTGAACCAGATGTGTGGACTACCATGGATGGGACCACAAAAAGTTATTTCTGACAATGGCACGCAGTTTACAAGCCAACAGTTCAAAAGGTTTGCTGAAGAATGGAATTTTACTCATGTTACAAGTAGACCAGAGTACTCACAGTCAAATGGTTTGGCAGAGCGCGCAGTTCAAAGTGCAAAACAGTTACTTGAGAAGTCAAAATGAGACACTAGTGATATTTTCCTGAATCTCAGAAATGTTCCTTGTGATAAACATCTTGGCTCATCTACTCAAAGACTTCTGTCAAGACAAACCAGAACCACATTACCAGTCAGTAGTCAATTGTTGTTTCCATGTGTCAAGAACACCAGATCAGTGAAAGCCACTAATCCAGAAGTCCTACTATGACAAGACCAGCAAATCACTCAATCCATTATGAGAAGAGGAAAGGGAGAAGTGGTAAAGATGCAAACGTCCAGAGGTTATGATCGGATTGGTGTTGTGAAGAATATTGGTCCGGAGCCGAGATCATACATTGTGAAATCAGAAGGAACAATTTTTAGGTGGAATTAGAAACATTTGAGACTGGTGTCTGAGCCTATACCACAGCAGATAGCCTGTGAGAAAGACTCTTTATTTCAGAGTGAGTTGTCCAGCATTCCAGTTCTAGAGGAAGTTCCAGAGGACATTCCTTTTCCTATGATAAATCCAGAAGTTCCTATTATGAGCTGTGTACTGCAGACTGTCCCTGTTGCTAAATTTTCTCCTAACTGTTATGTTACGAGATATGGCCATATCTTTAAACCCTGTGTAGCACATATGAAGCAACTTGGACATGAACACTGTGCTTTGTTTCCATAGGTTCATAGGTAGGTACTAGTCTATCGGTCCTAGGGCCTATACACACCTAGCCATAATGATTCCCTGGCTATTGCTTCCCAAAAATATGTACTTTCCTGGACCCCTGTCTGGCAGGGCTACTGATGTGATCCCCGGGGTGAATTTCCTATCTCCCATCCAATCATCAAGGTTCCTCTTGAAGAGGGCCATTGAGGTGCTCTGTCTGACATGTATGGGCAGCCTATTCCAGAGTATGGGGAGTCTCTGGGTCAGGAACCTATCTTTCCAGCATGTTCTATTCATCGTGATGACAAGGTTAAGATCCCTGGAGCATATGGCTTGGAGAGACTGGGATTTCTTTAAGTGTAGCATGTCCAACAACTCTGGGTTTGACATGGCCTTGTATGTTAGGCAGAGATCACCTCTGAGTAGGTGATATATGACAGAGTATAGCTGGAGTTTCTTTAGACAGTCAGCATAAGGCATCTGCTTTAGGCCTGTGGTTCTTTTTGTGAGGTATTTCTGTGGGCTTTCTAGTTGTTGCAGATGTCTTGTGAGGTACATACCAAATGGAACATTGTATTCTATAATGGGTCTAATGAGGGATGAGTACAGAGGGACAATGACCTCCTTTTTTCTGGATGAAAAGCCCTTAGTGATGAGGTGTGCTACGTAGAAGGATTTTCTAACTGTTGTGGCTATGTGGTTATCAAAGGTGAGACCACTGTCCACCTGTGTCCCTTGGTCTCATCACACTTTCGGTGTTTAGTGTACTGCCACCTATGTGGTAGTTCACAGGTACGTGGTTTTTCCCAAAGGGGACAACTATATATTTTTTGGCATTTAGCTTGAGCCCATGGCTCTGGCACCAGGCATCTGTTTCGGTAAGGACCTTTTGTAGTATATCCACATCATTTTGGGATTCAATAATGGCTCCCAGATTACAGTCATCTGTGAACTTTGTACACCAGAGTCCCTTAGTGTTGGCCTGTACTTCAGAGAAATATATGCCAAACAAGAGTGGTCCCAGGACAGAACCCTGCGGTACACCACTTGTCATTTTTCTGGAGCTGGATTTGGAGTTGACTACTTTTACAGTGTGTGTTCTGTCAGTAAGCCAGTTTGCAACCCATCGAGTGACGTAGGGATTAATGCCCAGCTTAGTAAGTTTATCTATGATTCCAGAGTGGGGGATAGTGTTGAAAGCCTTGGCAAGGTTCAAGTAGGCTGTGTGAACCACCTTAACCTTGTCCATGGCTCTGGAGACTGATTCGAATAAGTCGATCAGGTTCAGGAGGCAAGATTGGCCCTTCTTCAACCCAAACTGGGTGAGGTCCCGTGTTTGAAGGTTGCCAATGTCTTTGTTTATAAGTTCTGGGATAATACATTACATGGCCTTGCAGATCAGGCTCGTCAGATTGATGGGACGGTAGTTCCCGGGATCCAAAGTGGATCCCCCCTTGTGGAGTGGGATGATTGTAGATGTGCACCACTCTCTGGGCATGAAGCCTGAGGCAAGGCTATGATTAAACATGACACATAGGTGAGGTGCCAGTTCATTTTGTAGTTCATGCAGTACACAGCCCGGGATTTCATCTGGTCCCATGGATGCTGTATTCTTGGTTTTGGAGAGTGAGGTTTTTACCTGAATGGCTGTGATTACCGGAATTTAGCATTCTTTCGGTATTGAGATGGGCCCTTTAGGGGGTGAGAGGGGGTGAAGTTGGCACTGAATCTATCTGCCAGGATATTGGCAATATTCTTGGGGTCAGTATATCTAGTGTCATTTTGCTGGTAGCTCAGAGCATATCTGAATATTGCCATTTAGATTCTTGACACAGCTATAGAATGCCTTGTAGTTGTCTTTGGAATCTTTGGCAATTTTGTTTTTGTAACTAGCTTTGGAAGATTTTATGAGGGATCTCGGCTTTCTACTGAGGCTGGTGAGGGAGTTTTTTGAATCCTGGGTTCTTCCTCTTTTCTGCAACAGTTTCTTCCTTTTGTTGTACAGCTTGTTTATGGCAGAGGACCACCAGATTGGCTTCCTTTTTTTACAGGACAGCGTCTTAGTTCTATTTGGGATGGTTTGGTCCATGCACAAGTGAATGTGCTCGTACAGCACCTTAATGTAGGATTCAGCAATTGAACTTCCAGTTTCCATCTGCATGGGTGTCATGAAGTTTGTTACGTCTGACTTGAGAAGCATGAAGTTGGCTTTGGAGAATTTTTTTTACGGAGGTTTCCTTAAGGGTGGGGTGGGGGGGTGGGATGTGGATGTCAAGGGTGATTAGCTTATGGTCTGATCTGACCAACAAGGGGGTGACCACTGGTGTGGAGCATTGATCTCCCATGTTGGTAATGACCAGGTCTAGAATATTGGTACCCCTGGTGGGACTATGAATTAGTTGTTCTAGGGTGTTGGAATTTATGAATTCCAAGAACCATTGAGCAAAGGTGTTGGTACAGGAGTAGTTTTCCTAGTTAATGGCAGGGTAGTTGAAATCACCCAGTATTAGGGTGTTTGGTTGTATCTTAATATTTTCTAGTATGTTTAGAAAGGTGTAGTGAGAATCTTGGGGCATGGTGGGGGGTCTGTAGCAAGCTACAATTTGTATTGCAGTTTTACCTAATGTTAGTTGCACCTGGAGAATTTCAGATGCATTGTGTTGTATATAGTAATGCGTGCCTGACCCTAATATTGTTTTCTTTCAAAGGGCAATCTTTTTAACAGGGAGCATGTAGATCAATGTGTGTGTATATACCTTTAAGAAGCTATCCAATGGCTTGCACAAGTATATAAATACTGAGCGCGTGTGAGCCTGACTGCCATTTGGTAGTTCGCTGTTGAGATGTAAGCATGTATGCATGTAAGTTCTATCTGTTAACTAGTCTATTCGTATTTAGTGTTGCTGCTATCCATCTTGATGTGTTTCTATGTATTAAAGCATCTGAATGACACTCCAAGCCTTCCTGTTTTATGTATTAGAGACAAACAAGTGAAAGCCCCCCTCTATTAGCACCAGGCCCTAGGCAGCTGCCTAGGTTACCTTGTGCTGTATCCAGCCCTGGGCATCCTGCCAGGCATTTGCTCCACTAAACATACATGTAATAATGTAACAGACTTCAAAGGCTATGAGCACCATCTTCATTGCATATACATGTGTAACACTTTTGTATTCATGCCACTCACATCTGAGTATGATGGCTGGTATGTCCCTTTTGTCTTTCAGGCTAGGCCTAGTAAGAGGAAAACACTACTGAAGCAGTGTAGACCTTCAGTACAGCAGGGTATGTTGGTTGCATATGTCCTCATCTGTATGTCTACTGCTTGTATAATGTGTAGACTATCTTCACTAATAGCATCTTCCAGTGTCTGCCTCCCTTCTGCAGGTCATGATAGAACTAATGAGTTACATGTGTGTCATCTATTACATGCCACTGCTCTGACAGAGACTGTGTTTGAAGTGGTTGAGCGGGGGTTGGAGTCCCTCACTGGGGACTAGGTATACTAGCCCTTACCAGATAGGAAGATAGACTGCCCTAGTCACCTGCCCTGGCTCTGCCAAAGCTGAATTTGTTGGTGGAGATGGCAGTTAACCAGGCATTGACACTGTGCGCTGCTGTGCATTATCTCATCCTGCAGGAAAGCACAGCATCACTAAACCAGTGGGGCCTGTCATTGGGCTACCAAAGCATGATGGAGATAATACCACCAGCCATCTGGGCCAGTATTTCCCTCTACTCATCCCACTAGCATTCCTCTGGACTGGTTGGCAGCTGGCATGCTGCCCATACCACTTCCTATCCCCAGCCATTTATCTGTCCTGTATTTGACTATCTGTCTGTGTATATTTCATGCATATCCTACCAATCTACCCCAGTCCACTCCTGCTTATACTTTTTCATGTTTGTTTTTCCTCACTGCCTGCCCTTCCCCTGCTTTCCTCCTCTGTTTCCCTTTAACCATTTCCATCATCCCATCTCATGTGTATATGTGTGTGTGTGTGTGTGTGTGTGTGTGTGTGTGTGTGTGTGTGTGTGTGTGTGTGTGTGCGTGTGCATGTGTGTGCATGTGTGCATAGACAGATAAAATGGGGAACCTATCCCCTCAAAATCACTGTGTCCTTTCTATCTCACCTACCTTTCCCTTTAAGTTTTCTTTTCCTTCTTTATGTATCTATACTTGTTATATATACTCTTTTCTACTTTTTTATACTCCCCTTGTACCATTGTACTCCTTTCATAGAACAAATAAAGTGTCCAGTTTGTTGGACACCAAAGTTGTTAACATAAGCTGTATGGTGTTAGTATATGGTGCCTACAATAGGCTGCCAGAGCTGTTGTTATCTGCTGCAGGTTAGGCATGTGTTCTTGTGGGTTTGCAGAATGCAGCACTAAACTGTTGCCTTCCCTTACTGTGTAATGTTTCCCCTGCACCACTCAGTGGGACTGCAGATTTTTCCAGTTTATACCATAGGCTTGCCCTGAAGTGTTGCACCTTATCTATTCCCAAAACCTGTCCATGTCCACTTTATGCAATGGCGAATTCTCACTATACCATATGATACTTAGTCTGTCCTATAACACACCTCTGTGAATCCCAGCTTTTATCTGTTTTCATATTTGTTTATGGATTTTTTGTTTATTGTTTCAGATATCCTTAGCCCACATTTAAGCAAAATGAGTATTATTAGCTTTTTAAACAGTATTGGTAAAGTATAAGCCATGACTGAGACATGTTTATATGAAAACACTTAAGGTTTTTTGTTCCAGCCTTCCAAAATTTAAGATAGATGATATAACTGACTCTGACGACTCAGTATAAATCCAATAAATAAGTGTTATATAATATAAGTACAGTTGCATTTTTTCTTGTGGAAAGAAAGTTTACATTGTGAGGGATGAAATCTGGGTAGAGATAAACTGAAGACTTGGTGGTGGGATATAGATGTGGGAAATAAGGCGAATGGCTGAAATAAAGAAAGCAATTATTCAGTAATATGGTGGAAAGAGGCTCAGTTTTGAATGCACCGGTATTTAATTTACCTTGAAGGAAAATTTAGAGCTAGTGTTGATGACTTAGCCAAAGAGACTAAAGAAAATGGCATATTGGGATTCCTAGCTCTTATTTGGTTTCATTCAGTCCTTAAAGGTGGCTTAGCCATGTAAGAAATCTGACATCTGAACTGAATTGCATGAATGTTTTGAAACCATATATCAGGGATGCTTACAGTTCTTTATTGATCAGATGTAATGTTTAAGATGGCAATATATTAAGAAGAATAACTAAAAAATGTTGAATATCCTTGCCCCGCTTGGTAAGGTTCTGCTAGTACAAACAGACACATAATTTTTCATTCTGCAACAGGATGACCCTAACAGCAGGAACTTTGCCTGTTACATGCAGTGTAATTCAACAATTTGAAATATATTCTTTACTTTCTATTACAGAGGGACAGGGAAAAAGCCACCAATTACTTTTCAGTCTGATAGATACCAACTCCATGATCATACACCATTACAGAAGACAGGGTGAAACTTCCCAAAACAACTGGAAATCCAGTGATTAAAATGACCTAATTATTAAACTGACTATTTTAGAATAACCCGTAGGCTTATATTTATGAATGTCAAGATCAAAGAACAGTGCAGGAAAGTAAAACCTGCCCTATGTACACTCTCTTAGATTTCATACACAGATGCAGCCACTGTCCAACACAACACTGCAAAATGACAACCACCATAAAACACTAACCACTAAAAAGACATCACCTCACACCATTACCGACCCATAATAGTGCAGAATACGAGAACTATCTCATATTCTACACTATGGGAAAATACCAATTTAATAATGCAGAGCAGTCTTTTAAAAACAATTGTTTGCTCCAATATGAGTGAAAAAGTGCTTTCTAAGCTGTTGTGCTCTGAGAAAACATGCTTACCACTGGTGATGCCAAGAAGTTAAGGTGTGATCGAAACAAAGAAATAATGAGGGCTGTCAGAATAAGAAACGTGTAAGCTCGAGTCATGAGACAGTAAATGTAATTGATGCCACTCTCTAATCAAAGCTGATCACATGACTGAATTGGTAGCAGAAAGTTGGTAATAATTAATCAGCAATTGCCCAAGAACTTCTCAAAGCTTAACAGATGAGATTAAATGCAGAGTGAGATTATCTTGGCTTAAGATGATGGTCACCACTGAGGTGGCACCCTGACTCCATGTGCAAAAATGGAAAAAAGGGATTGTGGCTGGATGGATGGATGGATGGATGGATGGATGGATGGATGGATAGAAAGGAGCAGGACAGGTATTCAGCATTTATTAACATGAAACACTGTTACAGAAATGATTATTTGTGGACCAAACACTTTTGTAGAGAAGTACAAATAGCACTGTATACAGCTAAGTAATTTAACAAACAAGATTCCTTTGTTGAGGAGAAACAGGAACAAGGTTGGGATGTAGGAAAATATATACAAAGTGGGTATAAGAAAAAAGAAATAAAGTAAATGGGGAAAAGTGTAACTGGGATGAAGGGAGAATCTGGATATATTCAACCTGCATAGTTAAATAATGAAATTATTTATTAGATATAAACAGAATTATATTTTAAGATTAAAATACTGATTTACATATGCTATTCAGAATTATACAATTATAAGATCTGTTAATGCTGTTTAGAAATATTCAGTACCATTTTACATAAAATAAATGCTATTATTACAGAAAATTGTTGAATAGGAAGCAGATGATATAGTCTAAAAACAATCGATTAAGTACAAATAGTTTTAAGTATTTGTGTTTATTTATTTGACTTTATTAACCAGGTAAGCAATATGTGTTTTGTATGATTTATAAAAGGAATAATAGTTGTTTGTTACATAACGATAGTCATCCCTAAGCTGGAAATATTTTCTTCCTGTCATTTCTTTAGACAATTCTATAACATGCAACCTCCTGCAGAAAGACCTGAATAAAATGTGTCAATTCATTAACGTATTATGTACTCGGGCAAGCCTTACTTCTTTTCACTAACACCCTTCCAATTAATCTTAGAAACTCCCTTATGTCAATTACAGCGATCTGCAAATGAATCCTCCTCAGTTTCTCCTGTCCCTTGCCTCACTTCTTCTCTCACTCAGACAAATTGTACTTACTACATAACTCTGATGGCAGTGCTGTTTCCCTGTAAAGACCTCCATACACCCTAAACTACATGGAACAAATTTCCTAAAGCAGCTTCTGCCCTATTTTTCTAAACATATGTAGTTCTCCCACCACCTCCTCCTTTAAAAAAGGGATTCAAAGCACATTAATTTGAGGCGACTCAGAGCATCTGCTTCGGTAAGCCACCTATATTGTACTGTATGGTATTGCAGTTAACTACAGTAATTAAACGATCCTTCAGTTGCCATCAATAATGTTACTTTCTCCACTCCATTTTGACAGTTGTGTCCATATTTATGTGTGTGTATGTGTGTGCATGTATTTGTGTTTGTATGTGTGTGTGTGTGCGTGTGTGTGTGTGTGTGTGTGTGTGTGTGTGTGTGCGTGTGTGTGTGTGTGTGTGTGAATGTTTCCATTTGTGTGCATGTATATGCATGTCTGTATATGCGTGTGTATCTGTGTATCTTTTCCTCTCTCTCTCTCTCTCTCTGTGTATATATATATATATATATATATATATATATATATATATATATATATATATATATATATATAGGTCTACTTTAAAACACCAACACACAAAACACAAAGAGAACACCGGAACCGGAAGATTGACAACTGAGATGACCGACAGTTTAAAAGCACGAAACTTCACATGCCCAACAAACCACAATCCCGACAATCAACAAAACAAAACAAATACCTTTTCCGAAAAACATACACACAACACAAGCACAACAAAAAACTTACAAACCTACACTAAACCTTACATACATAACTATCTATGCATTATCCTTAACCCAAACCCTAACCCTAAGGTCCGTCACTATCGTACACTCACCTAACCCGCGCTCTAACCCTAACTCAATTAACCTGCCCCTAACCCTAAAGTCTGTCACTATCGCACACTTACCTTACCCGCACCCTAACCCTAACTCACTTAACCCGCCCTTAACCCTAAAGTCTGTCACTATTGTACACTTACCTTAACATGTCGGTGTTCTCAGCATCGGGCTTTTAAACTGTCAGTCATCTCAGTTGTCGATCTTCCGGTCTCAGTGTTCTCATCATCTGTGTTTTGCATGTCGGTGTTTTAAAGTAGACCCGTGTGTACATATATATATATATATATATATATATATATATATATATATATATATATATATTTATATCTAAAATATATTTCGGGCTTTTGGGATTTCAGGATTTTGTAGCGCACCCATATGTATATATGAATTCAGTTTCTGTTGTTGAAATTTCAGAATATAGACCTCTGTTTTGTCAACATGCTGTTCCAACAAAATAAATGGCTGACAAGCATGCAAGAGCAACTGTTCAAAGGTTTGGAGAATATGCTGTGTCTCTTTGAATTGGAATAAATAACTAACAGAGGGTATGAGGCACATGGAGGCTTACACTCCTGCAAAAAACATGTTTTAAAATGTGCATGCTCCTAGGTTGCTGATCAGAGTATGTGGAATAGTGTGTCAACATCTTTTGTTGATGTTAACATGGGTAGGAGACATTCACTTCACAGACATTGTCTGATGGGTAAACCATTGGCTGTTGGAAGGGAGCATTCCTTTTGTAACTGCAATAGGTTTGTCTCTGCTACTTGTTGTTAGCAAACACCACTGAAAAAGGTTAGAAGTTGGAAGGTGCCACAGAAAACCCAATCTGATATCAGTCAGAATGAAGTGTTGGGAGCCCATGTGTTGGTTTGATCATGAAAAGATCTTTTGACTGACCAGTGTGTGCAGGTATAGAGGGAGGAAAAGGAATGTTGCACAAGAACAGCACTGGCAGGTGCATGAGCAGGAGGTAGAAATAGGAAGTGATGTCTACAAGAACAATGTGTGCACAAGAACAGCACTGGCAGGTGCATGAGCAGGAAATAGAAGTAGGACGTGATGTCTACAAGAACAATGTGTGCTCAAGAACAGCACTGGCAGGTGCATGAGCAGGAGGTAGAAGTAGGAAGCGATGCCTATAAGAACAATGTGTGCACAAGTACAGCACTGGCAGGTGCATGAGCAGGAAGTAGAAGTAGGAAGTGATGTCTACAAGAACAATGTGTGCACAAGAACAGCACTGGCAGGTGCATGAACAGGAAGTAGAAGTAGGAAGTGATGTCTACAAGAACAATGTGTGCACAAGAACAGCACTGGCAGGTGCATGAACAGGAAGTAGAAGTAGGAAATGATGTATACAAGAACAATGTGTGCACAAGAACAGCACTGGCAGGTGCATGAACAGGAAGTAGAAGTAGGAAGTGATGTCTACAAGAACAATGTGTGCACAAGAACAGCACTGGCAGGTGCATGAACAGGAAGTAGAAGTAGGAAATGATGTATACAAGAACAATGTGTGCACAAGAACAGCACTGGCAGGTGCATGAACAGGAAGTAGAAGTAGGAAGTGATGTCTACAAGAACAATGTGTGCACAAGAACAGCACTGGCAGGTGCATGAGCAGGAGGTAGAAGAACGAAGTGATGTCTACAAGAACAATGTGTGCACAAGAACAGCACTGGCAGGTGCATGAGCAGGAGGTAGAAGTAGGAAGTGATGTCTACAAGAACAATGTGTGCACATGAACAGCACTGGCAGGTGCATGAGCAAGAGGTAGAATTAGGAAGTGATGTCTACAAGAACAATGTGTGCACAAGAACAGCACTTGCAGGTGCATGAGGAGGAAGTAGAAGTAGGAAGTGATGTCAACAAGAACAATGTGTGCACAAGAACAGCACTTGCAGGTGCATGAGGAGGAAGTAGAAGTAGGAAGTGATGTCAACAAGAACAATGTGTGCACAAGAACAGCACTGGCAGGTGCATGAGCAGGAGGTATAAGTAGGAAATGATGTCTACAAGAACAATGTGTGGACAAGAAGAGCATTGACAGGTGCATGAGCAGGAGGTAGAAGTAGGAAGTGATGTCTACAAGAACAATGTCTGCACAAGAACAGCACTGACAGGTGCATGAGCAGGAGGTAAAAGTAGGAAGTGATGTCTACAAGAACAATGTGTGCACAAGAAGAGCATTGGCAGGTGCATAAGCAGGAGGTAGAAGTAGGAAGTGATGTCTACAAGAACAATGTGTGCACAAGAACAGCACTGGCAGGTGCATGAACAGGAAGTAGAAGTAGGACGTGATGTCTACAAGAACAATGTGTGCACAAGAACAGCACTGGCAGGTGCATGAGCAGGAAGTAGAAGTAGGAAGTGATGTCTACAAGAACAATGTGTGCACAAGAACAGCACTGGCAGGTGCATGAGCAGGAGGTATAAGTAGGAAATGATGTCTACAAGAACAATGTGTGGACAAGAACAGCACTGACAGGTGGATGAGCAGGAGGTAGAAGAGCGAAGTGATGTCTACAAGAACAATGTGTGCACAAGAACAGCACTGGCAAGTGCATGAGCAGGAGGTAGAAGAACAAAGTGATGTCTACAAGAACAATGTGTGCAGAAGTACAGCACTGACAGGTGGATGAACAGGAAGTAGAAGTAGGAAGTGATGTCTACAAGAACAATGTGTGCACAAGAACAGCACTGGCAGGTGCATGAACAAGAAGTAGAAGTAGGAAGTGATGTCAACAAGAACAATGTGTGCACAAGAACAGCACTGGCAGGTGCATGAGCAGGAGGTAGAAGAAGGAAGTGATGTCTACAAGAACAATGTGTGCACAAGAACAGCACTGGCAGGTGCATGAGCAGGAGG
Organism: Protopterus annectens; assembly: GCF_019279795.1. Taxonomy (NCBI): domain Eukaryota; kingdom Metazoa; phylum Chordata; order Ceratodontiformes; family Protopteridae; genus Protopterus; species Protopterus annectens. Next base: position 1,757,511,833 of record NC_056744.1, on the reverse strand, counting down.
TAGAAGAAGGAAGTGATGTCTACAAGAACAATGTGTGCACAAGAACAGCACTGGCAGGTGCATGAGCAGGAGGTAGAAGAAGGAAGTGATGTCTACAAGAACAATGTATGCACAAGAAGAGCATTGGCAGGTGCATGAGCAGGAGGTAGACGTAGGAAGTGATGTCTACAAGAACAATGTGTGCACAAGAACAGCACTGGCAGGTGCATGAACAAGAAGTAGAAGTAGGAAGTGATGTCTTCAAGAACATTGTGTGCACAAGAACAGCACTGGCAGGTGCATGAGCAGGAGGTAGAAGTAGGAAGTGATGTCTACAAGAACAATGTGTGCACAAGAACAGCACTGGCAGGTGCATGAGCAGGAGGTAGAAGTAGGAAGTGATGTCTACAAGAACAATTTGTGCACAAGAAGAGCATTGACAGGTGCATGAGCAGGAGGTAGAAGAATGAAGTGATGTCTACAAGAACATTGTGTGCACAAGAACAGCACTGGCAGGTGCATGAGCAGGAGGTAAAAGTAGGAAGTGATGTCTACAAGAACAATGTGTGCACAAGAAGAGCATTGGCAGGTGCATAAGCAGGAGGTAGAAGTAGGAAGTGATGTCTACAAGAACAATGTGTGCACAAGAACAGCACTGGCAGGTGCATGAACAGGAAGTAGAAGTAGGACGTGATGTCTACAAGAACAATGTGTGCACAAGAACAGCACTGGCAGGTGCATGAACAGGAAGTAGAAGTAGGAAGTGATGTCTACAAGAACAATGTGTGCACAAGAACAGCACTGGCAGGTGCATGAGCAGGAGGTATAAGTAGGAAATGATGTCTACAAGAACAATGTGTGGACAAGAACAGCACTGACAGGTGGATGAGCAGGAGGTAGAAGAACGAAGTGATGTCTACAAGAACAATGTGTGCACAAGAACAGCACTGGCAAGTGCATGAGCAGGAGGTAGAAGAACAAAGTGATGTCTACAAGAACAATGTGTGCAGAAGTACAGCACTGACAGGTGGATGAACAGGAAGTAGAAGTAGGAAGTGATGTCTACAAGAACAATGTGTGCACAAGAACAGCACTGGCAGGTGCATGAACAAGAAGTAGAAGTAGGAAGTGATGTCAACAAGAACAATGTGTGCACAAGAACAGCACTGGCAGGTGCATGAGCAGGAGGTAGAAGAAGGAAGTGATGTCTACAAGAACAATGTGTGCACAAGAACAGCACTAGCAGGTGCATGAGCAGGAGGTAGAAGAAGGAAGTGATGTCTACAAGAACAATGTGTGCACAAGAACAGCACTGGCAGGTGCATGAGCAGGAGGTAGAAGAAGGAAGTGATGTCTACAAGAACAATGTATGCACAAGAAGAGCATTGGCAGGTGCATGAGCAGGAGGTAGACGTAGGAAGTGATGTCTACAAGAACAATGTGTGCACAAGAACAGCACTGGCAGGTGCATGAACAAGAAGTAGAAGTAGGAAGTGATGTCTTCAAGAACATTGTGTGCACAAGAACAGCACTGGCAGGTGCATGAGCAGGAGGTAGAAGAACGAAGTGATGTCTACAAGAACAATGTGTGCACAAGAACAGCACTGGCAGGTGCATGAGCAGGAGGTAGAAGTAGGAAGTGATGTCTACAAGAACAATGTGTGCACAAGAAGAGCATTGACAGGTGCATGAGCAGGAGGTAGAAGAACGAAGTGATGTCTACAAGAACATTGTGTGCACAAGAACAGCACTGGCAGGTGCATGAGCAGGAGGTAAAAGTAGGAAGTGATGTCTACAAGAACAATGTGTGCACAAGAAGAGCATTGACAGGTGCATGAGCAGGAGGTAGAAGAACGAAGTGATGACTACAAGAACATTGTGTGCACAAGAACAGCACTGGCAGGTGCATGAGCAGGAGGTAGAAGTAAGAAATGATGTCTACAAGAACAATGTGTGCAGATGTGAGAGCGAGGGGAGATAGTAGAAATTCATCAACTAACTGTGTGAAAATATGGAAAGAGCAGGTAAACATCTTTAATAACAGGACATTTTCTGAACGACTTTATTATTATTAAGGTGGTATTCATAAATCAAAGATTAAGGCAGTATATATAAAAAACAAACTATAGCCTGTATTGGGGCAAAATACATAAGTAAATAAGGTGTGTGAAAGTAGATACCTTGCTAAGTGACAGTGCTAGCAGCATAACTGAGGAGGGAGGGTCAGCTAATATGCTATTACTCTGAAGCAGAGAGCAGTATTGCCACACTTGTGGAAAGCAGGTGACTGTGCTATTGCTACATTTGGGGTGACTGTGCTATTACTATATTTGGGGACAATAAGAAATACTGAAGAAGGTGGATGAATGTGTTTCTGTCAAGCTTGGGAGGGATAGGGAGCAGTATCACAAGTGTGAAAAGTGGAGGACTGGAGAGAATGGAAGTTACTATGCACCTATGGCCAGGGACAGTGGGTGTTATTACATCCGCACGGAGTATAGAATACTCTATTGTTGTACCTGGGGAGGGTGGCTGACTGCATTAACTCCATACTTATAGAGGATGGATGACTGAGTTACTACCACACCTGCGGAGTGTGGATGACTGTGCTAACTTCATACTTATAGAGGATGGATGACTGTGTTACTACCACACCTGGGGAGGGTGGATCACTGTATTAACTTCATACCTATAGAGGATGGACGACTGCATTACTACCACACCTGGGGAGGGTGGATCACTGTATTAACTTTATACCTATAGAGGATGGACGACTGCATTACTACCACACCTGGGGAGGGTGGATTACTGTATTAACTTCATACCTACAGAGGATGGACGACTGCATTACTACCACACCTGGGGAGGGTGGATCACTCTATTAACTTCATACCTATAGAGGATGGACGACTGCATTACTACCACACCTGGGGAGGGTGGATGAATGTATTACTTCTACTCTTGGATATATAGTTAGTACTACAACACCTTTGATGATGGTCATTATTGTATTGAGAGTTGTATTAACGCCACACCTGTGGAATGTGGATGCGAAGGGTGGGCTGTACTTTCACAGATGTGGATGGTGGGTAACTGTGTTGTTACAGTTCCTGCACAGAGTGATTCACTGTATTAATATCACACCTGTAGATGACGGATACCTGCGTTGCTACCGAAGCTGTAGGTGGTCAGATATTTTGTTACTGCCCATCTGAGGAGAATGACAAGAGCAGTCTGTAATCCCACACCAGCACCACGCTGGGAACTCTTACAAACAGATGACATATTTAGTTCTCATGCCAAATCTATGCTAAAATCTCCATTGATTACACTTGTTGCTAACTTTCCTTTATGTAGTACCGTTTTTCATAATCAGATATATTGTTGCTACCCAAAACTTTCATATCCTGAGCTCAGATGCTTTTGTATGTCTTCACCAAAATGTAAATTTTAGGTTGGAAGTTCATATGCTTTGTAATGCTGTTCGATTAATGCTGTTAAACTCCTTGGTGTATTGCTGCATACGGAGTTCTCCTGTGCTTGTATTTATACTCTGTTCCACCCTTCCCTTGTTCATAATTTAAACAAGTCAGAGTTATGGTCAGTATACCCTACTTGGCAAATGAAAGTAAATAAAGAAATATACTGCTTTGCACAGTGGGTGACTGTTTTACTAGCACATCTGGGGAAAGGTGAGCATTTCTACACACAGAAAAGAAGCAAAACTTTGTAATGGCAAGTATGATTACTCTATGCACAGTATGTATAGTTTGAAGACCAGAAATCCTAAAATAAATACAAAACTAAACAATAAGGGCTCAGGACAGAGTGCTACCCAATTCTCAACCTGAACCTTCACTCCATTACCTTAAACCCTAAAGATCCCTTGTGATACCTATTAGCAGATTATTTATTAACTGGTCACATTAATAATTAAGGTGGTGATCATGGTCTCAATCAAGCACATTGCAGGTCTAAGAAATCTCTTTAGTCAGCCAAGTTCATGAGCCTCCAATAAAAGATGACTGCCAACAATACACTGGACAAGTAAAACTTGTCAAGCAAAGAACTTGTTCAAAGTGGTTGTGGAACAAATTTGAAAAATAATTTTTGCAGAGGAGCAACCCCCCCATCCCTCATGTGAGTGACTTTAACTATACTCCCCCTCTAAAACAGAGAAACACACATATATCTATATAGCTATATCTATCTATCTATCTATCTATATATATATATATATATATATATATATATATATATATATATATATATAGATAGATAGATATATGTAGAGGGAGAGAGAGAAATATGTATAGATAGTTATATAGATGTGTGTGTGTGTGTGTGTGTGTGTGTGTGTGTGTGTGTGTGTGTGTGTGTATGCATGCGCACTCATGCGTAAAATGTTATAAAACAGCTCACACAATTGTGAAGTTATAGTAGAGTCAACAAATGTTAAATCTTTCTAGGCCATGTAATGTCAATGGGTTTGTCTCACTCAGTTTATATTCCTGGAGATGCAGTTCATTGAATGGTATGTATCCTTGCTGCTACCAATACAGCAGAATAAGTTAGATCAAACATAACAGAATATGAGATTTTTGTCTAAGTCTGTGTTAGTGTAATATTTAGAAATTATATCTTGAATATGTATCAAAACAATTTCTAAGTTCATCAGGGGGGATGTTCCACATAGCCTGACCTAACTTAATAAAGGCTCATTTTGCGGATCCCAAGATCAAATGATGGTCCCCTTGAAATGGCACCCTATTTGTGTAACCTAGGAGAAAAGTTTAACATGGAGTGCTTAGTTTGCTTACCGGACATGGAGAGTAACTGGAGTGCAGAAGTTTCATGATGCTGGTCAGTAGTAAGGCGATTTCCCCTTTGAGTGACAGGGTCTGGCTTGCCGTTTGGAGTGTCAGGCAGTGATATTTTTCTGTTTCAACAAGAGTAATAAACTGAAGAGCTCTGCTTACTTTATAGTAATGCCTGTTCTATTGTCAGATACGTTAAATCCAAAGGAGTCACACTGTAGTCTTTCTTAACATTTTAGCAAAAGCCATTTCACTGTAAAGCATACATAACAGAAAATAAATGCTCATATTTTTGTAGGAAACAAACCTCAGGTACCCTTATTTATATGTTATCATACCAATGACAAACAACCTTGCAAGAGGGAGTTAACCTCAGGGAAGAGACATTTCCCTCTTCCCTACCTTTATGTGAACTCAGTGGTAATATTTTTGTATGTGGGAGAGTACATTACACACATGAGTGATGGCAGATGAAGGTGTGATGTGCCTTCTTTCCAAAAATGATCTCTCTGGGTATCACTATATTTAATTTTAATAATTCATCAGAATGCTTCTCACTTACATCCAGCAATGCTTGGCATGTGCTCATGATACATAGGTAGCAGTTTTTTTTGTGGGGGGGGGGGAGCATTGAAAGAAGAAAATGAAAACATGTTCTCCTTTATTTATTTAACTTCACTATTGGGGTGTCATCTTCTTGTACCAACTGGTGTTTGGTTGTGATAAGACATCAGTTGTGTTCTCCGTAACCCCCCCTCCACACCCCTGTCATCACCAACAATGTATTCATTGCCATGATTACAGTATACATTAGTGGTGAGAAAAAATTCTCAAGGATGAATTTCCTTTCCATCTACTGGAATTACTTTTGCTTACAATCATACCCTGACCATCATTTGCATGAGCAGATGAACAGTTGTGCTTTCACTCTTGCAAAGGAAAAATAAGATTTCTTGCCTTAAAAAAAACACTTAAAATAATAAAGTCAGAAACAAATCTGCATATTAAAACTGTTTCATAATAGTAAAACAAATGGATAACAGATAGAAAATAGATAATTTAAAGATACATTTATTTAAGTAACTTGATTTCACTTAATATCTATAGAAAAAAGAAATTAAGAGATAATCAATCATATATCAATATAAATATAGATGATCTTGGGATATCACAGAAGCTTTGTGTTTTCATTATTACTTGTCACTGGAATGTTCTCTAACCTGAAACAATGCACACAGCAGTGCTGGGCATCGCAGCAGTGGGGTGTGTCACGCTGACGCCTATAGACAAAGTTCAAAACAGTAGGCTGGTGGGAAATAACTGTGTAATTCAAATTACAGGTGCCCTGAAAATGCTCATATCCTTAACGCTCATTACATGTCTTGAGAAAAAGCAAAAAAAGCATTAGTTTACATATTGGTGTAAGAAAAGTATATCAGATTCCATGTAGCTGTATAAAAATGTGTATAAATGAAGTAATGGCAATAGTCTTCAAATTTCACACAGACAATGATCTGATTCAACAAGAGCCTAGGTAACTCACATCTAAAGTTTGTTATAGCCTTTAGAGGATGAACAGTTCTTTGTTTTTTGTGTAGTCTCCAGATTACATATTGCACTTTGCTTTCAGAATGCCTTGCAGATTTTGTACATATTTGAGGCAAGAGTGGAGAAGGTTCCATGGAATATAGTGTTCTGGTCAAATTGCTTCATATATTAGGAAGAATTTGTTTCTCTGACTTCTGCAGGCTTTGAACAGATTAAGAACTTCTGCCTTACTTCTCTCCTTTAATGTTGTATTATAAAAAGCCAGCTCTCCCGATGCAGTTACTCCATTTTGGGTGACCTCGGGTTTGATCTTAAGATGGAGTTGCAGATGTATAAAGACAGATTTCAGATTAATTCAAGACAGTAAGCAGTCAGGTGTAACCTACAGAGAAAATGACACCAAGGTTAATTTGGGTAGGCTTAAAATAGCCTCAAGGGCAGTTAGCATAGTACTAAACCAGCAGTTTCTAAAAACCATTATTAGGGATAAATTATTTCTGATAAAGAAACAGCAAACATACTTGTAATATATTAAAGCACAACAAAGATTTTACTCCTTTCATCTCTACACTTCTGTCAGGAAAAAGCATTACTATCAAGTTTCAGGGCTAAGGAAATACTGCCTTTCTCTTCCTGTAACTCATTACATAATAAAACAGGATGCGTCTGCATCCTATAGCATTTGATAAGGAAAAATTAAACACTAATGACTGCATCATTGAACAAATGCACTTGAGAAGTACATATTTATAACATAAAATCTAGTAAAAAGAAGTTAGGATTATTAAATCATTCGATTTATTTTGTCAAACAACTGGTTACTTATTTCAGTATTCACTAAATGATTGAACCGCGTTATACACTGTTCACTTCAGAAGCTATGTTGTGTTCCTAACTTTTTAAAAGTTTGTCATAACTAATACTACAGTGTACACGTAAAGAAAATCACATAGTACATCTGATTAGTACATTTTCGGTGAAATTAATAGAACTCATTGCAGTAACAAGCTTTCTAAATAAAGGATCTGTTACAAGCAGAATTTAAAGTGACTGATGCATTTTAGAAAAAAAAAACAGCAAATGTTTTCAAACAAATTTATTAGTAATTATACTCCAGAACAAACACAATGGTACACTAGTGTCTGAAAATAAAATATTTATTCATTGACAGACCTATAATTTAAGTGCTCCTGTAATAACAAAGCATAGAGTGATTGGTAGTTAGTAAATGAATATTTTTATCCAGACTTTGATGAAGCACTGTTTGTTTTGTAGTTTCTATGTTTTGTGCCTCCTATTATCTACTGACCTGCTTTTTATATAGAGGATTGTGACTGGGACTTTGATACTAACCAGCTTCTTATGTGTTTGAAACGTGGATGTTATGAAATTCACTTTAAGAGCAGAGCAAAGTGAAGCTCAGCAGGTGAGTCTTGACATTGATGTGAAAACAACTGAGTTATAGGTTTATACTAAGCTAATGACCACCAGGGTCATTACAAGCCTAGCCATGCAACCCAACCCAGTTTTGACCCTCAGTCCCTTGGACACCTATATGGTGGGGTGTGCTAGTAAACAGCTAGCTAAGGGCTATGTGGGGAGGTGGGGTATGTTACTTAAGGATTCATTTACTTACTGTCAACCTCTGTCCATCAGAGACATGAGAGACCAAAGTGGGCATGAATTTGTGATTTTCCATCCAATGATCAAGGTTTCTTTTGATTAGAGTCAGGGATGAACTCTGCTTCATGTAGACAGGGAGCTTATTCCATAGTGCAAGGATCCTTTAAGACTCATATCTGTCTCTCCATTATGTTCTATTTATGTTGCAGGCAAAGTAAAGGTCCTTGGCTCTAGTGTTTCTGGGGCTGTTTGTTTTGTGGATGTTCGATAAATATGTCAGAGCTGTATCTGAGAATCCCTTATATGCTAGGCATAGATCATTTCTCAGTAACTTGTAGGAGACTGCGAACAGAGACAGGATCTTAAGGTGATATGTGTAAAACAGGGTATTCTTTCCCTGGATTCTCCTCGTGAGGAATCTTTGAGGGCATTCCAACTGTTGCAAGTGCTTGATTAGGTAAATGCCAAAGGGGGCATTGTAGTCAGTGATGAGTCTGATAAGGGCTGAGTAGAGTGGTACTATAACTTCCTTGAACCTGGATGCCTTACTTCTGCTTATGAGTTGGGTGGCATAGAATCATTTTCTTTCTATCTTGGTGACATGTTGCTCGAATGCCAGATTAATGTCTACATATGTTCCCAGATCACTAAGTATTGGGTCAGCTTTTAGGGGTGTTTTATCAATGGAATAAGTAGCTTGGGTAGATGATTTCCCAAAGGGCACTATAATGCCTGTCTTTGCATTGATTTTTAATTCATGGCTTTTGCACTAGTCATTTGTTTGAGTTAGATCACCTCATAGGATCATAGGGGGACTCTAGAATGACTTCCTATTTACTGTCATCTGCAAATTTGGTGAGTCAGAAGCCTTTGACATCAGCCTTGAGTTCTGAGAAGTAGAAGCCAAACAAGAGCATGCCCCACACAGAGCCCTTGGATGCTATCTGTGAGCCAGCTGGAAATCCAATGACATATGTAGGGATTTATGCCTAGTGCTGAGAGTTTGTTAACAATATCTGAGTGGGGTATTGTATTGAGCACCTTGACCAGGTCAAAGTAAGCAGTATGCACCATTTTTCCCTCATCCATACCCTTGGTGACTCTCTCGAAGAAGTCTACTAGGTTGAGTAGGCAAGATATTCCCTTAATAAAGCCAAGCTGGGATGGCTCCAGTGTTTGTAGGTTGCCAATGTTCCCATGGCTTTGCATATTAGACTTGTCAGACTGACAGGTCTGTAGTTCCTGGGGTCAGCTGATGGTCCACCCTTATGACGTGGGATGACCACTGCAGCCCTCCTTTCACCTGACACGTAACCTGTTTTGAGGCTGTAGTTGGAGTGCCTCAAGTGGTCCTGCTAGGTGAAGTTTTAGGATATTTAGGAAACAGCTGGGGATATTGTCGAGTCCACTGAAGCAATGATTTTGGCCTTAACAAGCTCCACCATGACCTGCTCTGTGTTGATATTTGGGGGGATATGCTAGAAGGTCTTTCACTGTGGAGTTAGTGGAGGTTGACATGAGGGCTAAATTGATCAGGCAGTAGATTTGCTATATCAGCCTGGTCAGTGAAGGTTGTGCCATTTACCACCAGTTCTGCACACTGCAGGGTGTTAGCTTTAAGGTTCCTGACATAGCTGAAGAAGGCCTTGTGATTGTCCTTCACCTTGGAGGCTATCCTAACCTCATAATTAGCCTTGTTGGACTTTATTAGGCCTCTTAGTTTCTTGTGTAGTTGAATTAGAGAGCTCTTGTGTCTATAATAGTTTCTCTTGCTGATTTTGACAATGACTTTTTTTTTGCTATATACTCTGTTAAAGTAAGGATTCCCCAGTATGATTGATTTTTGGTGTTAGATCTGAGCTTACTTCTGGTGGGTATGGCAGCCTCAGTGCAGCCATTTACATGTTTGTACAGGATTTCTGTAAATAATTCTGCATAATTAGCTGTGTTCTTGGGGTTTGGGGAAGCCTTGAAGTTTAGTTCCTAACAATTATGGGTTTAGTTGGGTTTTCCAGGTCGATTTTTATTTTGAGGAAGATAGCTTTGTAGTTCGGCTTCACCAATGAGGATGTGACACAGGAGAGGCTGCAATGCTTGCCTGTGCTGGTGAGTACTAGGTCCAGTATGTTTAATCCTCTGGTTGGGGTGTGCACTGCCTGGTCTAGTGTGTTTGACTGATAAAGTCCAGACGCATTGTACCTATGAGTTAGATTGAGTGTATGCTTCCCAGTCTATAGAGTGGTAGTTACATCTTCAATGAATCTTTTTGGATGTTGCATGCCTCTAGTAGGTCTAGCCTAGTCTAGGTAAGACATGTGGGCTTCATGGGTCAAAGAAGGTGACCTATAGCTGGCCAGGACATGGTAAGGAAATGTATCTATGGAGACTTGGATGTGGATGAACTCCAGGACATCATCCAGCTAACCAACTGAGAGTTCTATTTGTTGCTAACATAGAGCAAGTCACCTACACCTTCAGCCTATATCTGTGCTGCTGTAGGTCTAAATGTGTAGAAGGCACTGCAGCCTTCCACTGCTGGAGTACTTTCTGGGAATCAGGGAAAATGCTGCCTTCAACAATAGAGCAAGAGCTCTATAGCCCATTTGTTTATTGACTGGAAAGCGAATTCAGCCCATTTATTCCACCATTAGAGGTGAAAGACAGATGCTAAGGAGTTTGATCTGGAGCCACTCCTACCACTGTCTGTCAGTGGCTGCATGCTCCATATTTGCTGCTTTTTGAGGAGGTGCAATTATGATATTATACATGCTGAGTCACGTTGCTAAGGGATGCACCACTGGGCAGTGTGGACATGCTAGGCTCACTGCTGTATGTGATGGACCTGCACTCCTGCACGTGTCACCAGTGCAGCAAGGTGTGCCACCTCCCTCCCCCAAGACTTAAAAATTGGCATCACCCACTTAACCCCTCCTCTCCCAGTGTGGTCCTTCCAGTGCCTGTGCAGCTAGTCAAACTCAGGTCATCCTGGTTGCAGTTGGGGCTTTATCCTTCCAAAATACAGGGCTGCTGAGAGGCTTAGTTTTCTGACTCAGTCCCAAGAACCTCCTTTGGACCATTTGCACATTGGAGGACATCATTTGAAGTGCACTTCCATGTCAAGGAGCAGCAAAAGAGTATGTTTTAAAGAGGCCCTGCTGAGATTTAACATAAACTGTCCAGTGAGTGGTGGGAATCTCATGACCTGCTCTCCTTCCCTGGTGAAATGATATTCTGGTTGAAACAGAACAAAACACATTCCAATCAAAGTCCATATATTCTACCTGTGCTTGATATCAGAAAAGGGTGAAATGTTGAGACAGACATTGATTGATAACAAATGCATTTAGGTATGCCATGCTTCGCAGGAAGCGGACAGGCATTTAAGGAGTAACCACAAAGCCATCCTTCATCCTATTTTATCCTATCATGAGCAATGTAACAGTCAGCTATCAGTATTCATTAGCATAGCTAAACAGTTAAATAACTATGTGAAAGCCCCAACTCAGAAAAACAGAGACATACATTCTAGTTGCATATTTGGGAAATGATGGCCACCTACTGTTAGTGTCAAGGCTGTATGTTGAAAGCATGGCATCTGTTTATAAAAGGAAACAATTCAGCATACAGATGTGATTTGTGGAGCTCCACATACAAGAATGGAGAGGACTGATGCTGCAGGTGATTGGGCCACTCAGCATAAAGAGCCTTCCCAGGCTGCCTTACCTTATTCATAATACTCATAATACACTACTCTAACAGAATGCTCAGTTTTTTCTTCCTATCATGAAAAAGTTTGTTCATACACTTAACTGGCCAGTTTGCTTTGTAAGAAAATGTCTACCTAAGGTAATTTTTTTTACTTCAGACCGCATTTTTCCAGTCCTTTATGTAATCTTTTTCTCATTTAGACATGTTTTTTCCACCATTTTAAAACCTGTATATTTTCTTTCTGGGTAGTGTTTTATGCAGATCTTTTCCTCTTCAGCAGTCACATTTTCTCTAATCAACTACTGCCATAGTAATCAAATCTTCACTACTGAAAGCATTTAAATTGTCTCTGCACATTTTAACATGTTTTGCGGGGGGTGGCAAGCCCCCCTGCACCCCCCCATCCACCCTACATATATATACAAACTCCGAGATCGCACTACACTGAGGAAAGGGCACATTTCCCAATCCCCACTATAGTGCGATCTGCACTACACTCTCAAACCTTGCTATAGCGGCAGTTCGCTATTATAAAGTTTGACAATATAGTACTCATACTAATGGTTCTGCTATCTGACTTACGCACATATGTTAATTGTACACAGTGCGATCGACTATGTGATTGTAAACCTATATATGTGTGTGTGTGTGTGTGTGTATATATATATATATATATATATATATATATTATACACCATGTGACTAGTAACATAAAACAAATTATTTTTTATAGATATCAACATAAGTTACACAGTAGCTTGGAGTGCCTCTGGTGTCTACAGTGGCTACTGTCTCCCTTAGGATATCACTGATTATTGTTACAAAAGAGCTACAGGACAGAGGATGAAGCACACACTAAATAATCAACAAAAAACTGTACTTGTACCACCCTGTAGCATAAACCTGTCTGTCTACTCCCACCACCTATTAGCAAATATACCAAAATATTTGAAAGTCAGAAAAAGGTTTGTGTGTAAAAGCAAGTCCTTTTGTTTCCTTGAATTCCAGAAAAGTCCACTATCGCTGAAAACCATATTTTGGTTTGCTGCAATCATTCTTGTGTGAATGCTTCTTTCATTTGAATCCTTTACATTTTTTCTATGTCTAATGAAGAAATGGACTACATTCATTTCTCTTAACCTGATTTTATACATATAAATTTCCTAAATATTAATGCCACTAACATCGACAACCAAGAGCTACCGTCGTTTTCCATATTGACATCTGCATCATTACTGCTGTCAGATTCCTCACTGTAGCACCAGAAGAAATTAAATAGAGCTGATATTAGGCAATACTGTCCTAGAACTCTAGTGTACAGAACAATCTGGAATTGTAGTAGGCCTAAACCTAAATCAGAAGTAATTGTAAGAAATGAACACCAGGTGGAAAAATTCAGGCCTGGCACCAACCTTCATTTCAGATACTGAAAGAATAGCTTAAGTCAGGTTACAGGCTGTACCATTTCAAAGTATAATAACTGAAATGTGTTCATATTACTTACCAGGATTACTCTTAAAGAAGATATAGTGCCACAAGCACAGAAGGGAATATGAGGGCTCCAGCCACAAGGTTTGAACCAGAATTACCTATTGTGATAGAAAGGAATAAAGTCAGTATGAGGTGATTCCAGAGATGGTTAACTCCAGTTGTTAACTATGATAACCTCATAAAAGGTCTTCAGAAATTTAGTATAAAACTTCAGAACTGAATTGTCATTTTTTCTGTTATGTCTTTTTCATGTGCCTTAAAACCTGACGTTTTGGATCTCATTTATTTGGTAAAGTGTCATAAACAACATGTTCGTTCTCCTTAACTGTGCATGCTTACATGTGCACATTTGAATGCAGATAATCGATAATCAAGTAAAGACAGGCATTTAAACTCACACGCACACACACATAAACACACACATGCACACGCACACACACGAACACATAAACACTGCATCTGTTGTTTTACATATATACATACATCCACACACACACATACATATATGAATTTATATATATATATATATATATATATATATATATATATATATATATATATAGATATACGCACACACAGACATATATAATATACATATATGTATGTATACACACACAAACATATATAATATACATATATGTATATACACACACACATAGATCTGGGTGTACTTAAATAAAAGCAATAAGATACTATGCATGCTCAGAGACATAACCTTGGAGCATGCAACTTTTAAACAATGTTTTTTTGCACCACCACACTCCCTACTTATTATATATTAAAACTCAGAGAGCGCACAATACCGGGGAAAGGGCATATTCCTCAGCTCCAGTACTGAAGCTCTGTGATCTCGCACAAATGTTGATCAGCTGTTGTGTCAAAGTGTGTTGACAAAACATCTGGCGACTATAAATACAGTCAACTACAAAAATGCCTCCCACATATGTAGATGTGTGTGTGTGTGTGTGTGTGTGTGTGTGTGTGTGTGTGTATATATATATATATATATATATATATATATATATATATATATATATATATATATAGAGAGAGAGAGAGAGAGAGAGATAAATATAGGTGCACTGAATTTTATTGAAACACTCAAGCATCAATATTCACAAATTTGAGTAGAAAACGTTGACTTTGCTAATGCTGATACATTACTACGTAAGTGCCAAGCAACTATGTCAGTGCATGCAAAACATAAACTAAAAAAAATTAATTAAATCATTGATTTTACTGCACTCTCCACACCCCATGCTAATTATTTATATTAACTCTGAGACTGTAAATTTTCAAAGAAAGGGCATATTTCCTGTCCCTGGGAATTGTGCAATCTCGCACACCTGTCAAGTATTTTTGTAGTCATCTTAATTTTCTTCAACTACAGAAGGCATATTCCTCAACTCAGGTACTGAAGTGATCCCACATAAATGTTGATCAGCTGTTATACAGATCAAAGTGTGTTAACAAAACAGCTGTTGACTATAAACACAGTCAACTAAACTACAAAAACAGTTCACACACATACACACATATACATATCTATCTATCTATCTATAAGGTGTACTGAATTTTATTGAAACACTCAAACATCAACATTCACAAGGTCGACCAGAAAACATTGACTTTGCAGATGTTGACACGCTACTACACATGTGCCAATCAACAATTACAGTGCATGCAAAACAGAAACTAAATATTTAAATCACTGTTTTTGCTGCACCTTCCATACCCCCTGCTAAATATATATATTAACTCAAGGAAAGGCCATATTTTCCAACCCTGAGCATTGTGCAGTCTTGCAAACCAATCGGCCATCTGTGTAGTTGACTACATTTTTTCGACTAAATAGATGTTGTCCAAAGGGGGATTTAGTGATCTTCAGATCCCCTATCCCATATATATATATATATATATATATATATATATATATATATATATATATATATATATTTATATAGATTGATATAGATTGTCGCTTGTCTAGTCAGGATGTAATAGGCGAGTCTTTGTGGGTTCTGTTCAAGCAGCTTTGTTATGTACGAACATATCAGGATTAAGGCTTGATGACTTTAACTTAGATAAACTTATATACAAACTAGAAACTAGCTGTTACATTCATACATGCTCACTCTCTGGCTGCACTCTCAAAATGCCACTGAAGATAGCACATGCTTGCTATTTATATGCATGCTCAGTCCTTGAAATACTTCTTAAAATACAGCACACACACTCTTTTCTACATCCTCCCTCTTTGAGAAATAAGTCGTGCAATATTGACAATATCAGTTGACATGCAATCAATAAAATAATTCTTTGTCATGCAATTATGCAGAACTAGATACACATATACAATTATGTCCAGGTCACTGTGTATTTCACACTAGGTCTGGAAATACGACCAAATCGTGTGGCATAAAATTTAGAATGAGATTTAGCAACTGGGACTGTCTCTGCTGAATGTTCAACTTTAGAGACATCAGGAACATCATCAGGAATGGAAGTTAGAGTTAAAACACGTTCTGCAACAGGAACATTGTCTGGATTGCTCTGAGATCTAAAGTCTGTATCACAGGAATAATGCTGTGATATCGATTGTGGTACAGGAAGAAGATGTTTGTGATTTCTCCTATACATCACATGCTCAGATTCTACAAAATAGGATCATGGCTAGGTACATAAACCTGTTACTTGACCAATTCAGTCGAAACCTTTTGCCGTTTGTATCCTCACTGTCTCTTCTTTTTTCAATGAATGAAGAAATCTGCTTGATTTATCATAACTGGACTTCTGGAGTTAACACTTCCTGAATAATTGGGCTATAATGCTTCTGTTGTTCCTAGTTTTAGACCTCAATAAACGAACTAATAGGCAGTGTTGTTCTGGTTTGCCTGGATAGAAGTCTCTGAGCAGGCGAGCCAAGTACATTGTCTGAGATTAAGTAAATTCAGAAAGACATCTGTATTGTCACGCTTTGACCATTCAAGTAATTGCTTTGCACTCTGTATTGCATGTTCAGTTAGTCCATTTCACTGTGGATATTCTGGACTAACATGCACAAAGTTCCATTCTCTTGCAAATTTCTGAAACAACTGACTAGTAAATTGAGTACCATTCTCAGAAACAACTTTGTGTGGACTACCATGGACTGAGAAATGACATTTCAACTTAGTGATAACAACAGTGAACATTAGAATAGATAGTAAATCAGTCTCAAACCAATTTGAATAACAGTCTGCCAATACTAAGTAATGCTGATTGCTCCACTTGAATATGTCAGTGGCTACTATTGACCAAGGCAGTGCAGGAAATTGACTTAGCTGAAATGGCTCTTTTTGCAGATGTGGTTTAGTACTACTACATACTGAACAAGATGAAAGTACTCTGTCAATGTCTTTCACTACAGAAGGCCAAAATACTAGTCCTTTCGCCCTTCCTTTGGTAGATTCGGATCCTAGGTGACCATGATGCAAAATCTGGATATATTCATGTTATAAGGAAGCAGGAACAACAATTTTAGGACCCCTGAATATAACGCCATCTTCCATCAACATCTCAACTCTGTAAGGAAAATAAGTTTGAACTTTGGGTGGTACACTAGATTGCCTTGAAGGCCATCCAGTATTAATGTAGTGGTTGAGCTTTTGCAAAATTGGATCAGTCTTTGTATGATCTCTTAGCTCATCAAGTCTCGTGGTAGAAAAATGATGCACTTCTATTACATGAAAGTCAAAATTCTGTGTCAAGCTGTTCCGTTGTATTTCTGGCTGATCTGGATAAGGTATCAGACAGATAAAGAAGTTTGCCTTTTGTGTGGACCATTTTGAAGTTGTACTTTTGCAATTTGACCATCATTCTTTGCAACCTCACTGGAGTTGAATGCATCGGTTTCTTTGCAATAGTTAACTAGAGGCTGGTGATCAGTTTCAATCTGAATAGCTCAACCATAGATATAATCATGAAACTTTGAACATGCAAATACTATTGACAAAAGTTCTTCTCAATTTGAGCATATTGCATTTCAGTTTGGGTAAGAGTTCTAGATGCATAGGCTGCTTGTCTGCCTTCTTGAAGAATAACTGCGCGAAGACCACATTTTGAAGCATCGCAGGAAAGAGTGACTGGTTTATTCACATCATAGTATCTTAATGTAGGTGGGGTGGCAATTTTCTGCTTATGGTCTTCAAATGCTTTCTGGTGCTGTTCCATCCAAGACCATGTAACATTCTTGCATGTCAGCTTTCTCAAAGGTGCTATCAGCTTACTGAAATCTGGTATAAACTTGCCTAAATAGTTGACCATGCCAAGAAAATGTTGTAGAGCTTGAATATTATCTGGTGCTGATATCTCAAGAATAGCTGCTTGCTTGGATGGGACTGGTCTCAAGCCAGTACTGGTAAATAAATGACCTACATATGTAACTTCTGGTAATCTGAATTTGCACTTTTGAGGATTGAGCTTTAAATTCACTTTATGTGCTCTGTCTAGAACTTTCTTAAGGTTTGTCTCTTGCTCTGCTTCACCATTGCTTCCGACCAATCAATCATGTACTATTATGGCACAAGGATAACCTGAATAAATTTGCTACATTGCAGTCTTCACTTGCAGAATTTATTCCAAATGGCATCCTTAGGAATCTGTATCTGCCACACTGGGTACTGAAAGTAGTCAGTAATGAGGATTTGTGATTAAGCATTACTTGCCAAAATGAACTCTTTGCATCTAAGACAGAAAAACAGTGGGATTCAGTATTAGGGCTGTGACTTCCTCGATTGTATGCATTGGATGATGCGGTCTCTTTAATGCTTTGTTGAAATCTCTTGGGTCAATGCATATTCTGATTTCATCTGAGCCTTTTTTTGTGGGCTCCTACCATAGATGACACCCATTCAGTTGGTACTGTAACTGGACAAATTGCACCTTGCTGCACCATTTTATCCAAATGAGCTTTGACTTTATCCTGCATTGCTATTGGAACTTTCTTGCTGGTCTGACTACTGGACTGACCTCTTGGTCTAACTTCATAGAATACACAACTGAAAGTTTGCCCAACTTGTCATCGAAAACATCAGCATATTCTGAGAAAATGGCTTCAGAAAACTTGGAACTAGGATATGTGCTTATATGATGAACTTCTTTGGTAAAAGAAAGCAGATTCATCCTCAAACTGTCTCTGAGACACAATAATGACTGCACAGGTCTTCAAACTATAATGAATAACAAGCTGTAACAGTTCCTAGCCACATAGCATGAAAGCACTACCGAGCCTTCGGTTTGAATTTCTTCACCTCCATAAGCAACAGGTTTCTCACTACTAGCCACGTGAGTTGCTCATTAGTTCTCACCTTAGCAAATGTGCCTGTTTACATAACATTACACTTTTTACCATTGTCTACTTCGAGCTTGGTGGATTTACCATTGATCTGGACAACAGAAAACACTTCATTCTTTGCCGACAAATTCACTGCATCAGCCTTTTCACCAATTACTTATACATCATCTACGTAGAAAGTAGAACTGCAGCTTTCTATATGATCAACTTGCTTTTTTGAGTGACCCTTCTTTATAACTGTGTGAGGTTTACCTGATTTGCAAATCTTTTGAAAATGGTTCCACTTTTTACATTTGTAGCATTGTTGACCAAATGCTAAGCATTTCTCTCTTTAAGACTCATGATCGGTACCACAAATGCGACAGTTAGCAATAAAGTTGGATTTGGGTTTTGCTGATTCACACTTGTACTGCACTGAGCATGCTTCTTTCTTAGAACTTGCTGGAAAACTATGTGGTTTCCCAGGAGAACCTGCAAGGCCTGTAGCTGCCATGTGCTTAGGCCTGCTTTTGCTTGCCACGTGTTGCATGCTGTCTACATTTACTCTGGAACCTGCTGAAACCATGATCTTATCACTTGCAAGCATACTTGTGTGCTTTTCTGTAACTTCATGGATCTGACAAATCCCAATAGCTTTACTCAGTGTTAAATCACTGTCATGAACAAAATCTTTCAGAGCAGCACTATCAATACCACACACAAACCTGTCCTTTATTAACATATTTTAAGTCCCCAAACTGACACATTTTAGCTTTGTTCCTCAGATCAGTAATATAAGCAGCAAAAGTTTCCCCTGGTTTCTAATCTCTTGTGTAAAACAGATGCCTCTCTAATGTAATATTTGTTTGGGGGTTACACATTTCTTTGACTTTGCACTTTAAACACTCGGGGTCTTCCCTTGAGCCAGCCTGTACACCAATATGACGATTTTCTTTTTCTCACTCATATACTGCTGGTGCATACACAAATGAACACTCTTTTTCAATGGTCTCTGACCCAGCTAAGTTTAGCAAAATGAACGCCCTGGTGCATGCATTTTTGTAAGAATAAGCTGCTTGTATAAACATATCATACTCTTGCTCGAATATTCTCCAATTTTCTGCAATATTCTGATCAAATACAAGTGGTAAGGGTGTTTGAAGTCCATCTGCCATTATTAAAACATATCAGTGAAGGGTTTTGCAAAAATGCACAAACATATACCTATGACAGAAATGTATTCCAGTACTTGTAACTATGCCCAATAGCACAACAAGCCTCTGAATAACTGAACTTTGCAAAATAAGTCTCTTGGGCACTGTAGTACTCATGAAATCACTGTGCTGCAAGAAATCACCCCTTATCAGTGTAAGAAATGTTTCAAAATAACTGCATTGTGCGAATAAACTGGGCAGAAGATGCTCAAAGTAAGAAACATTTTGAAGTAACAGCACTTTGTGAATAAACAGTACACAGCATGCTGAAAATTCCCCAAAATGGCAGTGCTTTGCTAGATAATTCTTTACAATGCAAGAAACACTCTGTAATGTTGGCACTCTGCAAACAGGCACACCCAGAGCAAGAAACTTTTCAAAATGACTGTTCTTTGACTGTACTTCACAAAATAGTTGAGCTTTGCACACTAACTCTTCAGCATACATGCACAGTAATAAACACATGCTGTAAGCACTTTAGACACTTTGAGATACTTCGAATAACTCTAGTTATGCCCTGAATACAACACGAACTAGTAGTTATGTCAAAACACAGTACATTGCTTTATTTATGCTTAATGTGTCCTTTTTGCCCTCATTATATTCATTTTGCTCGTTTAATCTTTTTTCATGGCCATTGTACTTTTCTTGTGTTTGTTTAACTCTGAATATGCCTATTTTACTTTAAACATGCCTGTTTTGCAGTTCCAAGGTAATTCCAAACCCCTTATGTGCTTTTCTGATAATTGTTCTATCAAATATCTTAATTTTAAACATTTAGTTTAATTAATAAATCTTTTGTGCCTCTCGCTTGTTTAATAATGTGGTTTGTGCCCTTTTAATGCTCTGTTTTATGTTTTTTATCAAGTAAAGTATTCGGGCACGTTTTTCATTACCTTTGGTTCTTTTCTGGCCTTTTTTTGTGCTTGTTTCTCTTAGTTTACTTTCACTGTTAACTCTGCACCTCGTAGCTCTGAAAAGCGGTCTCTGGAATCCCGGTTCTGACACCATGTCGCTCTTCTAATCAGGATGTAATAGATGAGTCTTTGTAGGCTCTGTTCAAGCAGCTTTATTGTGTACAAACACATCAGGATTGAGAGTTAATGACTTTAACTTAGATAAACGTATATACAAACTAGCTATTACATTCATACATGCTCACTCTTTAGCTACACTCTCAAAATGGCACAGAATCTAGCACGCGCTTGCTATTTATATGCACGCTCAGGCCTTGAAATGCTTCTTAAAGATACAGTACACACACTCTGTTCTATATAGATATATACATTAATGAGGACCTTAAGGAGACAGGTGGCCACGGTAGTGCATAGGGGTGGCCGCAGTCATTCAATGGTTAGCATTGTCACCTCACAGCAAGAGGTTCTCTGGTTCAATTCTCAGCTGGGGTGCCTTCTGTGTGGAGTCTGCATTTCCCCCCTGTGGTCACGTGGGTTTCCTTCAGGTGCTCCGGTTTCCTCCCACATTCCAAAGACATGCAGTAAGTGGATTGGACACTCTAAATTGGCTGTAGGTAAGAGTGTGTGTGTGTGTGTGTGTGTGTGTGTGTGTGTGTGTGTGTGTGTGTGTGTGTGTGTGTGTGTGTGTGTGTGTGTGTAAGTGAGTAGTATGAATGAACTACTGTGGCACGGCTAGCCACCTGGTGGTATAAACCTTGGTTCGAGATGATTGTCACTGCTGACTTCACACCATGTGCAAAATGGGAAAAAGGAGTTGAGGATGGATGCATGGATTAAGGAGAACCAAATATACATACATAGGTTTACCATCATAATATCGCCGTTCACTTACCTGCCATACAAAAATGCAGGAATCATAATTTTGAATAGCAGACATCCCGTACAGTCAAAATATCGAATCCAGGAAGTCGCCCAGCACTCCATTTCGAACTACTGACTGTCACACACCTGAATCCGATGTAATACAATGAAGAAAATAAAGACACGACGCAAACCTGCATGTTGCATTACTGTAGAAATCAATAGAGAGCGTGGCTAACTGGCATTGCGAGGAAGTGTCCATCATTGCTATAATCAGATGGTACGCGGATAATGCCTGAACCCAGTGGAGTTATTGAAGCTGTTCACTGAAGGATTACACAGACAGGATGTCCAACATCAGGGAAGACCTGGGAAGGGTGAGTGTAATACAAACAACTGCAGCAGGTGTACAGTTATGATGGTAACCCAAGTTATGTCAGTAGGAGTGTAATTATACATGCAAGGATAATGATGCATATGCATTTTCAATGAGACTGATACATGAAAGTCTAGTAACATACGTGATCTGTGTAGCAAACATCAGTTCATAGAAGTGTTTGAATGTATCCGCTCATGAATAGCTAGGTGCATGAAAATGTCACTGTACGATTAGTTGTCGTACTGTGTAACGATTCCTGCCACCTGTGCAATATACAGTGTACAGCTGCTGACAATGCCACCTGATATAGTTTTCCGGAGCCTAGACGTGTAGTATTGTAACAGGTTACAGCTTACCGTATCAAACATTGTAAAGAGTATATATATGTCAAAATATGCTGTAGTAGTCACCGTATTGCTTGAGCTATCCATATAGTGTGGTATATTCCAGCAGATAATACTAACATTTGTGTATGGAGGGGGAACACCACAGTGAGGCTGTTTACATGGTGGATGTGCTAAGTACTGTGTTCATAACTGCAAATACAAATTGTCTGTAGTAAATATAACGCTGCATATAAATCTGAATTGCTGATATTGGACTGAGTTGTGTGTTGCATATACCAGCAGTGGATGTTACTACAAATTATTCCAGGAGTAATGTTAGGTATTGGTTTTACGTAGAACTTAATTGCTGGATTGTAGTAAACCAGTTGTAGTTGAGTACACTGTCAGTAATCACAGTGCTGTTACTGATTCATAGGTGTGCTAAGTTAAGATGTCTGAGCAGCCTAATGTGAGTTATCCTGGAGTTATTGGCAATAATTATAGTACAGTTAAGTCTCAGAAGGGACACTCAGTCCTGTGTATTGATGGGTACCAATACTGTTTGGAAAAGAAAACCCTCGAGAAGAACTACTGGTGTTGTATCCAGAAGGCAAGGCAGAAGTGTAAGGGCCGTGGCATAATAGAGAAATGTGATGGGGAAGAGAAGCTACTCAAAGGTATTGCACATTTCCATACACCTGATGTTGTCAGGGTGGAACAGACAAGGGAAGCTACTCAAAAGCATTGCACATTTCCATTCACCTGATGTCGTCAGGGTAGAACAGACAAGGGAAGCTACTCAAAAGCATTGCACATTTCCATTCACCTGATGTCGTCAAGGTAGAACAGACAAGGGAAGCTACTCAAAAGTATTGCACATTTCCATGCACCTGATGTCGTCAGGGTACAGCAGACAAGGGAAGCTACTCAAAACCATTGCACATTTCCATGCACCTGATGTCGTCAGGGTAGAACAGACAAGGGAAGCTACTCAAAAGCATTGCACATTTCCATGCACCTGATGTCGTCAGGGTAGAACAGACAAGGGAAGCTACTCAAAAGTATTGCACATTTCCATGCACCTGATGTCGTCAGGGTAGAACAGACAAGGGAAGCTACTCAAAAGCATTGCACATTTCCATGCACCTGATGTCGTCAGGGTAGAACAGACAAGGGAAGCTACTCAAAAGCATTGCACATTTCCATGCACCTGATGTCGTCAGGGTAGAACAGACAAGGGTACGGGAAGCTATCAAGAGGCGGGCTGAACAAACTCTGGAGGACCCGTGTAGGATTGTATCAGAGGTACTGGCAACCACGTCCACTGATGTAGTGACCACCTTGACAAATACAGATGCACTGAAGCAATGTGTACAGAGGGTCAGGCATAGAAATAGCACACATCCCAGGGTAGACCCAGCTAGTCTCAAAGATCTAAGCCCTGACATGATACCATTGAAACAGGGCCACTTCACCATTAAACATAGTGCCCTACATAGCCGTACGTACGATGTAGTGATTCTCACACTGAGAGTAACTTTGGTCTGCTGTGTAATTCTGAATATATTCTTGTAGATGGCACCTTCCCCATTAGCACAAGGGAGTGTAAGCAGGTATACTCCGTACATTGCAGCTTGGATGGTTCTGTGAGCAGTAAAGTAGTACCTGTTATATATGCCATACTCCCTTCTAAATGTGAGAAGTGCTACGATCATTTCTCAGCTACCCTGATGTCCTTATGTGAGGCATTTCAGCTGCAGTTCCAACCTCAAATGGTACTAAGTGATTTCAAGAAGGGGGCTGTACACATCATAAAGCACCTCCCCAACAGTACGGCCAAAGGTTGCTGGTTCCATTTGTGCCAAATTATCTGGAGGCAGATCCAAAAGCTAAGTTTGACACAAGTGTATGGCACTGACATGCAATTTGCACTATGTAAGCAAATCCCTGCCCTTGCATTTATACATATGGAACATATTATGGAAACATTTACATCTATCGAGGAGGCGTTGGGTGACAGGGGTGCTCCACTATGGGAATTTTTCAAATATAACTACATTCTAGGGCGTCCTAGATGGTACGACATGAGAGGTACAACCTCTGAGAGACAACCACCTCTATTTGATGTTCCTTTCTGGAATCAGGCTGATACATGAACTATGGACTACCCAAGGAGCCAGAATGCCATAGAGGGCTGGCACCATAGACTGAGGAGTCTATTGGGGAAGAAGGATCTATATATCACAGATGTCTTGCATGCCATATGTCTGGAGCAGAACCATTTAGAGGATATGAAACAGAAGTTTTTATGTTGTGTTCTGTCATCACTCAAGAAACGTAGGCTTTCTGACAAGGAACCTGTGATACGTCTGCTGTCTAAATGGGATGAATTAACTCCACTGGGCTTTGTTTAATTGATGGCGCATCACTGTTCCTTTTGAAATACTTGCTGGATACTTCTCAGTCTGCAACATCTGTGTGTAACTGCTGAACATACTGTGGTACATGTCATCAAGCTTTTATTATTGGGATGTGGATTGCATTTAACTACTACACAGCTCATTCACATGTTTGGCATTCACCTTTCTGGGAGAAATAAATACATGTCTATTTTGGATATTTGCATCACTTATCTATGGAAACGAGTATTGCACATTTAGGTTCATAGGTTCATAGGTTTATACTAGGCTATCTGCCCTAAGGCATTTATAAGCCTAGCCCAAAGTTTTGTGGCTTACGCCACCCCTTATGTTAAAAAATACTGTGCCCATTAGTTTGTTGTGCCTCTGTACAGCAGTGACACAGAGATGATTCCCAGGGTAAACCTATGATCTCCCATCCACCGGTCAAGATTTCTCTTGAACAGAGCCAGCGAGGTGCTCTGCCTCACATGGACCGGGATTTTATTCCACAGCATAGGGAGTCTCTGAGTGACAAATCTATCCATCCAGCATGTCTTATTTATATCCGTGCTAAGGTTTAAGTCGCTTGCTCTAGTGGATCTGGTAGATTTGGATTTTTTGAGGTGGAGCATGTCCATTAATTCAGGGTTGGACATGGCCTGTATGTCAGGCACAGGTCACCTCTGAGCAGATGGTATGCGACTGAATACAGCTGGAGTTTCTTCAGTCTGGCAGCATATGACAGATTTTGGAATCCCTTTATCCTTTTGGTGAGGAACTTTTGGGGTCTCTCCAATTGCTGCAGGTGTCGGGTGAGATACATCCCGAATGGGGCATTGTACTCGATCATTGGTCTGATAAGTGAAGAGTACAGGGGAACAATGACCTCACTTGATCTGGATGTGAATCCCTTCATGATTAGGTGGGCAATGTAGAAGGTCTTTCTAATCACTTTAGCAATGTGAGTGTCAAAAGAAAGGCCACTGTCAACCTGGGTCCCCAGGTCCCTGATAACCTCTTCTGTGCTTAGTGTATTGCCACCTATATGGTAGCTTGGGGTTACCTTGTTTTTCCCTAAGGGTATGACTATACATTTTTAGGCATTTAACTTCAGGCCATGGCTCTGGCACCAGCTATCAGTTTCCATTAGACCCCTCTGAAGGATATCTGTGTCCGATGTACTTTCCACTATGGCACCCAGTTTGCAGTCATCTGCAAACTTTGTCAGCCATAGTCCTCCTATGTTTGCCTGTACTTCTGAGAAGTAGATGCCGAACAACAGGGGGACAAGGACTGAGCCCTGTGGGACACCACTTGTGACCGGCTTGGAGTCTGACATGGTGCCAGCAACTCTAACCCTGTGGGTTCTGTCCTTTAGCCAGTTTGCAACCCATCTTGTGACATATGGGTTTACATTTAAGCTGGTAAGTTTCTCTATAATACCTGAGTGGGGTATTGTGTCGAAAGCTTTTGCAAGGTCAAGGTAGGCTGTATGGACTGCCTTTCCTCATCAATGGCCTTGGTGACTGTTTGAAGAAGTCGACCAAGTTCAAAAGGCATGATCTGCCCTTGACAAAGCCAAACTGGGTCGGGTCCAATGTCTGCAAGTCCCCTATGTCTTTGTTTATGAGTTCCATTATGACCCTCTCCATAGCTTTGCAGACCAGGCTTGTTAAGCTTATGGGGCGGTAATTACCAGGGTCCGTAGAGGCACCGCCTTTGTGGAGTGGGACCACAGTTGCCGTACGCCACTCCTTGGGCATGTATCCTGTGGTAAGGCTAAGATTAAACAGCTGCCTTATGTGCGGGTTTAGTTCCTCATTGAGTTCGTGTAGCACACAGCTGGGTACACCATCCGGTCCCATTGATGCTGTGTTTTTAGCTTTAGAGAGAGCAGCTTTTACCTGCATGTTTGAGATGTCTGGGAGGCTACACTCCGCTGAGATAGTTATCTCTCCTTTTGGGGGGGAGAGGGGGGTGAAGTTTGCACTGAACCTGTCTGCCAGTATGTTGGAAATGTCTGTGGGTTCAGTGATTTTTGTATCATTTTGGACTAATTCTGAGCATATCTGGGAGATTCCACCCAGGTTTCTAACATAGCTGAAGAAGGCCTTATGATTGTCTTTTGAATCTATGGCAATTTTTCTCTCAAAGTTGGCCTTGGATGATTTTATGAGTGCTCGTATTTTTTACTAATAATGATCAAGGGTGTCTTCTCTTTTATGGATTTTGCTCTATCATGTAACAGCTTTCTCCTCTTATTGTAAAGTTTGTTTATGGCTGGGGTCCACCAGACTGGACGTTTGCCCTTGGTGGAAAGAGTCTTGGTTTTATTAGGGATTGCCTGATCCATGCAGTCCTGGAGGTGTTCGTAGAAGGCATTTGTAAGGGCTTCCGCAGCTTGGGTTGTGGTTTCCACTGGCTCGGGGCCTTGAAGGATACCACACCAGTCTTGAGTAGTGTGAAGTTTGCTTTAGAGAAGTTCTTCACTGTGGTCTTTTTTGTTTGGGGTGGGGGTGGGATGTGGATTTCCAGTGAGATTAGTTTATGATCTGATCTCACCAATGAGGGATATACTTCTGGTGTGGAGCATTTTGTCCCCATGTTTGTGATGATGAGATCTAGTATATTTTCTCCTCTTGTGGGAACGGTGACTAGTTGTTCCATGGCATTTGAATTTATGAACTCCAGGAACCTTTGGGCTAAAAAGTTGGGGCTTGAGTAATGTTCCCAGTCTATATTCGGGTAGTTGAAGTCACCCAATATAATGGTGTTTGGAGATACATTTATACCCTCCAGTGTCTTCAGGAAGGCTGTGTGGGGTTCCTGAGTTTGAGAGGGTGGCCTGTAGCATGCTACAAATTGTAGAGCAGTTTTGCCTATGGTTAATTGCACCTGGATGGTTTCTGATGCTTCATGCGTTGCCACCGACCTGGAGGTGTGGGTATCCTTGATGAATATGGATACACCCCCTCCTTTTGTGGTGTGGTCCGGGTTTTGGGGCCGGCATGATATGAGGTAAAACCTGATAGTGCCGGGGTGCTCTCAGGAGCCTTGAACCAGGTTTCAGTTACAGCACAGACATCGATGTTCTCCATACTGAGAAGGGCCTCGAGTGCGTGCATTTTGAGATTTAGACTTCTGGCATTGAGCAGCATTACCCTTAGTTTCTTCCCATTTTTGTTTTCAGGGTGGTAGGTTTAGAATTTGAGCCTTGCCTAAAAAAGGCACTATGGGGGTGGCAAGAGCCTTAGCCAATATCCGGAATTCCAGGGGTGACAGGTGCAAGCCGTCCCTTGCAAAGCAGCGTGGCTTGTCAAGCATGTCATTCCAGGCAGACAGACACTGGATCCCCTTTGAATGACACCAGAAATTAAGCCAATTGTTAAAGCTGATCATCTTGTCTCTATGTTGTGGCATCATTCTTGGTGAAGGAAGGATACTGCTCAGGGTCAGGGTCATACCTGCCTGGGCTACATAATCAGAGAGCTCCTCTATGTCTCTTTTCATGTAGTCCAGGGAGGTACGTCTCAGGTCGTTCACACCAGCATGGACAATGTCTGTGTCATATTTGTACTTGCTGTGGAGTGACCCGAGTGCTTGTGTTATGTGACGGATTCTAGCACCCGATAGGCAGCTTACTGTGACCCACTCCTTATTCAGCCTGGTGAGTGGGACGTCAGTGTGTCTGACTATGGAGTCACCTATGACAAGTATGTTTGGTGTTGTATTTGGCCTTAAGGGCTGTGACTGCTTTGCACACTGATTTTGTGGTTTATGTGTTGCCTGTGGTGTGTCATGAGGTGGCAGTTGCTTGGGTGTCTGCTTTGGAGGCCTCTGCTGTTTAGGTAACTTTTTGCTCAGAACCTCCGAGTATGTCTTTGTGTGTTTATGTGTTTGATTCATTGTTGTGATAGCTTTATGTGAGACTGGTTTTGTGGTGTGTGTAGTTGCCTTCTCCTCCTGTCTGGTCTTGCCAGTCCTGAGTTGAGAGAGCTCAGCCTCCAGTTTGGCCAAATAGCTGCATCTCTCGCAAGTATTTGGAGTGGGTTTGCCGCAAATTACAGAAAAATGTCTCAATTTGACATTTTCAACATTTCCGCACGATTAACGACATTTACTACACTCAGTTTTTCATTATTTTAGCTTTTATTTTCGGTTTTTAATACACATTTTATTTTCATTTTTGATTTTTTAATAGTAAACTATATATATATATATATATATATATATATATATTTATACACACACGCACACACACACACACATACACACACACACACACACACACACATATTTATTTATGGTTACCCTTAACTTGATTGAGTGCTGCTAATGTCAATAGCTTTCCTGCATGCCCTAGCTGGTGCACAGTAAAGCTGTCGGCAGAGGTGAGAGATTGTTATAAGACTGGGTGTGGGGAATTTATCCTTTTCTCCATAATGTCAATGTGTGATCTCAGCATTGGTATATATAATTAATGGTGAGTGTGATGGCTGCATCCTCCTGCAAAAAAGATATATGGTTTATTTGCTTGCTCTGAGATTATGTCTTAGAGCATGCTGTGTGTATGGTCAATTCTTTTATAGTATTTTTGGTTGACATTCTTCATGATGACTTTTTGCATTTTCAGTGTACTGAGGTAGCTCCAAATACATACACACATATATAAACAGTGTGATTATATCTAAATACAAGCCATACTAACCCTTCACACTCTTTGCTAATTATATATACATGCCATCTCTGAGACAGCACAATAGTAGGGTAAGGGCAAATTCCCTTACCTTGCTGCAAAGCTCTCTTGTCTTTCTGCTTTTCCCAGTTAGGGGTTGCCTCAGTGGAACTCTGGTCCACTAATGATTGACATGGATTTTCATGGTGCCAAGGTGCCAGCCCAACCTTCAAAGAAGGCACACTCATTCACACACCTACCTGCATGTCTTTGAACATCACTTGACCGCAGGGAGGACATGCAGACTCTACAAAGAAGGCACTCCAGCTGAGAATTGAATCAGAGAGCCTCTTGCTGTGAGGTGACAACATTAACCGCTGCACCACCGCAGCCTTACACTACTACCCTGCTGCAAAGCAATTTCAACAAAAAGCAGCTGGCTAGAATCCCATTAAGGAGAGCGTTCACTCATAGGAGCTTTTTCTTTCTTTTTTCGTTTTTTTTTTTTGCAGCAGCAGTAAAAAGTGCATATATATATATATAAAAAAAAAAAAAAATATATATATATATATATATATATATATATATATATATATGTGTGTGTGTATGTAGATAGATATATGTAGTGTGTGCCTGTGACTTGAAACTATTACAGTCTTAAAGCTTAGAAGCAAACCTTCAGAAACCAAAATTGGATATAATTCCTTCATGTTTGATTCAATAAAGAAAAGTAAATAGGGCTCTTGAAACACTTTGCAGTTTGACAAGTAAACAAAACAATCCTGTTCCTGTCTGTCCTTTTCCCCAGTACTTGTTCATGTTTCTATTCCAAAGTATGCATTACATAAGCAGCATGACAGAGTTTACAGTTCTCAGTCTGATAAAATGCTGCCTCACAGCAAGAGGTTCTCCGGTTCGATTCTCGGCTGGGGTGCCTTCTGTGCGGAGCCTGCATGTCCTCCCTGTGGTCGCGTGGGTTTCCTCTGGGTGCTCTGGTTTCCTCCCACATCCCAAAGACATGCTGTAGGTGGATTGGACACTCTAAATTGGCCCTAGGTGTGAGTGCGTGTGTGTGTGCGCCTTCTGTGGAAGGTTGGGCGCCGGGCTGGCAACTCGACACTGTAAAACTCCACTGCCAATCATGAGCGGACAGGTGATCCGCTGTGGTGACCCGTAACCGAGAAAAGCCAAAAGAAGAAGAAGAAGAAGAAGAAGAAGTCTGATAAAATCACAAAACTTCAAACGTATTTGAAGTTAATGTTTGAGGCAATTTCCACAAAGGAACAGCCTTAAAAGGGCTGGGGGTTTCACTGTAGCACAGAACTCAGTAGCCTGGATGCACATTTGCTTCCTTCTCAGAAGTTCTCTGGTAGAAGCACACTCTCCTTTTAATAATGAATTTGAACAGGGTTTCACCGCTGAAGACAGACTTCCTTTCTTACTCAGTACAAGCCTCGTCCCTCTTTGAAGCTTTCTGTTAGAGACAAAGCAGCTGTCATTGTTTTGAAATTTCACAAGGTGAAAACACATTCTCCTATTTTCTCAGTTTCCAATAAAGCAAGAATACATTTCCCATTCACAAGGCCTCCTTCACTATTAGCTGAACTCACTGAATTTTCTGGAAATCAGAACTCCCTAAAGCTACAAAAGGGAGTCCCTACTGTTGTTTTAATTTTCTGCCTGTCTCTCTCTCTTTCTACTTCTCTGTCTCTTTCTGAACTCATTTTGTGTGTGTGTGTGTGTGTGTGTGTGTGTGTGTGTGTGTGTGTGTGTGTGTGTGTGTGTGTGTGTGTGTGTGTGTGTGGTCTATATTATTTCTTCGACAGCTTAGGTTGTCGAATGCTCAATGATCGACACCTAAGTGTCGAACTTTCAAAATTGCGAACGGCCATATAAGCGAATTCTTTCCTCGGGAAAGAATTTGCTTGGCCGTTATTGGGGATTTGCCCTTTCCCCAATGTAGAGCAATATCGGAGTTGCTATATTTAGTTAGGGGGTGTGTGGGGGGCACAGCCCCCCATGTAGGGGTGTGTGGGGGCAAAACTCCCCACTATATTTAGGTTGAAAAGTTAATTTTATTTCCAGACGGCCTAGGGAATTCTTTCCCCTAAGAAAGAATTTGCGTATATGGCCATTTGCGATTTTGAAACTTCGATGCTTAGGTGTCGATCATTGAGTATTCGACAACCTAAGCTGTCGAAGAAATAATATAGACCCTGAGTGTGTGTATGTGTGTGTGTGTGTGTGTGTGTGTGTGTGTGTGTGTGTGTGTGTGTGTGTGTGTGTGTGGATATGTGTGTGTGTGTGTGTGTGTGTGTGTGTGTGTGTGTGTGTGTGTGTGTGTGTGTGTGTGTGTGTGTGTGTGTGTGTGTGTGTATACATATATACTCATTTATGTTCCTCATACTCAAGATTCCGGCTAGTTTCTTATTATTTTGCAGTCATATGATGGTCAGTATCACATTGAAAGTTATAATACCTGCCCTCCGGTGTCAGATTCAGATTTAGGTATGTCAGGATCAATCAAACCGATTCCTTAGCTTATCACACAGCATATTATATGTATGCATAGTGTACGTATGTATGTATGTATATATATATATGTATAGGTGTGCTCAAAAATGTCTAAACAATTAAATGTCAGGGTAACTGCGAAGACTTTCCATCCATCCTTACTAATTCATGCTAACCCTGATCCTAACCCTGCCCCTAACCCTACACCTTCCTTTAGACAAACCTTTCTGTAACCCTACCTCTGTTCAGACAAAGTATGTCTGAAGTCAGGATACAACAACAGCCGATAGTTTCGGCAAGAAATTATTTTCTACACAATTTAGGACTTATTTTACATGAAGTATTGTTAAAAGAAGCTATTAAATTGCCATCATATATAAAAGATTCTTTTGAATTTTTAAATAAAATTAAGAATGTTGTGTGGTGTGAGGACATGTATTGGCTAACATTAGATGTTAGTAGTTTATATACAAATATTAAAAATACACATGGTTTAGAGGCACTGTTTAAATTAATGGGAGATTATCCATTAAAACATTATGTATTAGAATTAGTAAAATTTTGTCTGGAGAACAATTATTTTAATTTTAATAATACAATTTACCACCAAATACAGGGTACAGCCATGGGTGCAGCTTTTGCACCCATGTACGCCAATATTTTTATGGGTCTGATGGAATTTGAGTGTATTTATACACATTATTTTGTAAAAAAATATGTTATACACTATTTTAGGTTTATAGACGATTTGATTTTTTTGTGCAATGGAGGAAAACATGAAATTGATAATTTTATAAAAGATATACAAAACAATAGATTTGATATTCATTTTGATGGAATACAATGTGGAGACTACGTCTCTTTTTTAGATATAAATTTAAAGGGAATTGTAGGAAGGCACATATTTACTAGTATACATAGAAAATTTGACTCGATTAATCAATTCTTGATGGGCACTAGTTGCCATCCGAATCACATTATAGAAGCAATACCATATAATGAATTCTTAAGAATCTCCAGAATATGTAATAGTGATGAAGAATTTTTAAATGAAGTTAACAACACGATGGAAATGTTTAAGAATAGAAAATATGATATGCAAGTATTAAAGAAAGGTAGAGATGAAATACTTTATAAGAGATATAATAGTAGATTTCAAGATCAAAGGAAAAGAGATAAAAAGTATAAAGTAGAAGGTGAAGAGATGGATAGTATTTTTATGGTATCTACATATAATATTTGTAGTAATGATATCAAGAATTGTATATTATATTTTTGGCGATTCTTACAGAATTATGAAGAATTAAGTGAGATGACTAAGAAAAAATTAATATTTAGTTACCGTAGAGGAAGAAATATAAAAGATATGATAGTACACACTAAATTTGAATTACCCATCCAGCATATAGGTAGAGTAATAGGTAGTGTAGGTACTACACCGTGTGGGAAGTGTAAAATCTGCTCTCATGTGGAAAGTGTCTTTCACTATATAAATGGAAAAAGTTATAAGTCTACAGGTCACTTTAGCTGCCTTACTAAACAAGTTATTTACACAATTAAATGTGGATGTAAAAAATTCTATATAGGACAGACCAAAAGAATGTTTAAAGTGAGAATAATGGAACATCTGAGGGATATCAAGAATAATAAGTTAGAGAGCCCTTTGGCTCAACATTTTATAAAATTTCATAATTCTGATATAACTAACTTTAGGGTATCTATATTAGAAGAGGTTTATAGTAAGGGAGCTAGTGAGGAAAAAATAAAGAATTTACTTTTAAGAAAGGAATTAATTTTTATTTTAAAATATCAGACACTTACACCAAAGGGACTAAATGTTGATTGTTGTTGGAAGAGTGTAATATGAACATGTCTTTTTAAATGGTAATAGATTTTTAATTGTTTAATGATCATCTAATTATGTAAAGAGTTAATGGGTGTGTATATAAATAGGGAACAGAGATGTATTGTCATTTACTCCTTGAAGGCTTTGTTGAGCCGAGGCGCTAGAGACTGTACAGATAATAAATCGTTTTTGGTGAACTGGCTGTTGTTGTATCCTGATTTTGGGTTTTCATCTTGTTCGAGCTGAAGAGCTGGTGTTGTGACTTAAAGTATGTCTGAAACCTAGTGGTAGGGTTTTGGTCAATGACTCCTACAAGGAAACTGTTTTCCTTTTGTGATTTTTTTTTTAATGTTTTGTGTTTGTGGTAAGTTGTTTTTCAAAATACTGGCATGGATAACCTGTCTTTTAATGTTTTTGTATTTTGATAAATCAAAATATTTTCCAAAGGCTGTAAAATACAGGTAATTAATTCACTAAAACCAACTTCACAGCATTGCAGGATATTACTCCTGACAAAAACACGTGGGAGGGAAGGAAGAGCTAAGTCTTCTAGAAAACTAAAACATGCAAGAGGTTTCTCCAGACTGTAAAGGTCAAGAGGTCAATAATAGTATTCCACATGCTTCTTGTTATCAGAAAACAAATGACCTCTGGTCTATTCTGAATTCAGTGGCCTAAATCATCACCTTCTTAACCAACATTTTGCATGGTCATGGTGTAAACAGTTCTGCTTTGCCTTACTCATAGAACACCAGAGGTGCTCTTTGGACCTCCAAGATGCTTACTTCCATTTAATGATTGCCAAGGGATCCAGAAGGTATCTTCACTTTGGGATATTCAGCCATCATTCATTATCATTTCAGAAACCTACAATTTGGTTTTATCAAAGCCACAAAGATCTTCATAAATGCATGTGACTCAGTGCAGTTCACCAAGTTGTGGTTACATTGTTAAGCAACTGAACAGGTTTTTCAGGTCATAGGCAAGTAGTAGGCTAATTGCCCTTATGGACCATTTTAAGCCTAGCCAAAATCCATTAGTGACAATCAAACCTTGTACCTCTTTGTAATGTAAACACTGTAACCATTACACTAACCCTCAAACTTTTTTTTAAGCCTAGCCAATTACCTCATGTAAGAATCAAACCCTGTACCTTGTGTCTATAAGGTAAATACCTTAACCATTATGACAACCTCCTACCTAAAATAGATATACAAATTACTACTAGGCTAACCATCCATATATAAATTTTTAAGCCTAGCTAATTACCCTCTGGAAGAATAACACCCTGCACCTTGCACTTGTAAAGTAATCATCTTAACCATTACGCCAACCTCCCACTCCGAGTGTTCAGGTGCTAAAGAATCAGAGTGAACTGGTGAAGTCAAGCCTCCAACCAGCTGAACACATGACCTCCAATGAGAGCACCTCAGACAACTTGTGTCACCACTGTTACCTCAGATATCTAGTGTCAACATCAACATAGGCACCTCATGTTACCACCATCACTGTAGACACCTTGTGTCACAACCATTGACTCAGATATCTAGTGTCACCACCATCACCACAGGCACCTTGTATCACCACCATCAATTTAGACACCTCATGTTACCACCATGATGTCATATGCTGCCTGGTTAAAGAAACTCCAGCTCTACTGAGTGGCATACCGC
>NC_056744.1:1757426546-1757474046 GCF_019279795.1 Protopterus annectens | reverse complement strand
GTAAGAAACTTCAAATAAAAATTTGTGTTCATTAATACAGCTTATTTATGAAAAACATTACATAGACCAAGAAACCTTGGGACGTTTAGAAAAAGAAGCGACTGAAGAAGTGAAAAAAATAAAGAACAAAATCTAGAGATGTTTGAAAGGAACAAAAAAAGAAATATGGACATGGGAAAGAAAGCAAAATTTCATATGGTACAATATTTATACAAAGGAGAAAGCCAAATTAATCAATACAAAAAAGCAGCCTCAAAGATATTTGAAAAGAAATATGGGCAAAGGCATCCAGATATGAAAAATTTCACAATACAAAACATAAGATCACAAAGAGGGAATGTAGAACAGAAGATTAGTAAAGTAGAAGTTAAAAAAATAGAAGCTGAAGTTATGGAGTACCTGTGAAGTGAAAGATTTAGTGTAGAAAGTCTAACACAGTTTGTGGCACAGCATGATGGAATGATGAGTCTCCAAAATAAGGAGAAACATGAGGAGCAGGAGACATCTGAAGAAGAAATATGTACATGGGAAAGAAAAAGACATTTAATATGATGCAATATTTATACAAAAGAGAAATCAAAACTAATCAATGCAAAAAGAGCAACAATGAAGATCTATGAAGAGAAATATAGGCAAAATGTATCTGGATATGGAACATTTTACAATATAAAAAATAAAAAATGAGAGATGAAAAGTAGAAAAGAGGATTAGTAATGAAGAAGTTAAAGAAACAGAAACTGAGGTTATGGATTACCTGTGAAGTGAAGGATTTAGTGTAGAAAATCTAACTCTGATAACATCACAGCAGGCTAGAGCAATGGATCCCCAGATTAAGGAAAAACCAGTGGAGTGGGGAAACATCTGATCAGTTGCCATATGAAGATAAATAATGCTGTTGTTTAGCTTATGCTTTCTAATCAATTAATTAATAATTTATTAATAATTATGTTTCCTATTGCCTACAGAAATGAATGATATATTTTGATACTCAGAAAATGTTAGAATTTAAGAAGGTTGACCTGTTCTATTCAAATCAGTTTCTCTCAGCTAACAAAATAAGTTCTGCAGACTATTTGATCAGCAGATATACTTTGCAAAATTGCAATTGGCTGGACATCCAAACTTGTAAGGGTTTTATACATACTAAGCTCGCACCCTCATTAGAGGCATACCATAAGAGTAACTTAAAAATCTTGGATTTTATCTCAACAATTATTAAGAGCTCACCCAAGAACACTTCATACATATCTGTTATTTATAAAATTCTCAGAAATGATTTTAGCAAAACAGATGTTTCTTTTTGGAATTATTCAAGTGAAGTTAATAGACAAGTATTCTCAGAACAAGATAAAAATGTTTTGTTTACAGCTGGTGAAGGAATCTACATCTTCTGTGTTCTGGCGTGTATACACATGGAATTTTTATACAGATGTTTTTTTTTCACTCCACACAGACTAGCAATAATGTACAAGAAAGATTAAATGAAATGGTGGAGATGTGGACACCCTGATGCTGACTGGATACATATGGTTGTTAATCGCAAAATAATTCCCACATTTTGGTTAGACTATAAATATTTTTTAAAGCTCTACGGAATGACAACTGTATAATTTCTGACTCCCTTATCCTTTTCAGTGTTCCTGTTCCTGAAGTCATTCCTAAAAACCAAACATTTTAGTATGGTCTATCCTCTACATAGTAAGGAAAATTGTTACTAAAAATCAGAAATCCCAATCTACTCCTGTCTTTAAAGTTGAGTTTATTCATCTTGTGAAATACATTTGTAAGAATAAAATTGCTACTATAAAAGCAAGGACTAACAACACAACTCATCATTTAATTGCTTGGACAAAATTGTCTAATCTGTTAGAGAAATATTAAGTGTTCTTCAATGTATATATATTTTAAATGGTTATGAACATTGTATATATTTTTTTTTCTTGTTACTATAATGTTAAGTTATTGCATTATAAAATGAATTAAAACATTTTGGGGGAAAAAAAAAGATACTTTGGAGCCTTCCATAGGAAACCAGTCTAAAAGTTCAGTTGGAATTGCACAGCAAGGGAAGGAACAGGAAACTGTGGCAACTCTGACACAGTCAATGTTGTGCAGTGATAGGCCAATAAGTTCCCATATGAAAGAGCGATGGATGACACAGGATGAAACTGAAGAGAATGTGCCTCAGGGAAATGCTCTAGAACTTTCTGTAGAATGCCTGCAAGAAATGAAGAACAAAGAATGCATCCTCAGTTTAGAAGAAAATGATCTAAGAGAAGAGTTGCTTGATTTAATAGAGATGGACAGACATACTAAGATCAATGAAAGGAATAGACTACAGAAAGTCAATAACACCCCAAAGTTAGAAGTTTGACAGTAATTAGGACAGTGCATAGAAATTTATGTGATATAACAGAAATAAATAAGATATATTACTGTGCAGCTAAATTAATAACAGATAAAGTCTTACCACAAAAACATGGGGCAGTAAGGGAAAGAAAGGAGAGAAATAGAATGCCATCATTGAAGTATTGAACAGAAAAACTATAATGCAATTTAGACAAGAAGTGTCACTGTTAGAAGAGTATAGAGAGTCAACAGATCAACAAAAATACTCCGAAATATAGAAGTGATAAAAGCAATGTACAGCATAAGGACAGATCAGGATCTATTGTGCACTATTGCAAATAATAAACTAAAAATATCTGCACAGGCAGAAGAACTTTTATAAGATATGCAGATAAATATACAGGTAAAGTACAAAATAAGCAGTTCAATGATGACCCAAAATGTTTTACTGAGAATTGGTATACAAGGCAAAAGCAACTGAAAGACAAACAAAAAAAAAAAGAAGAAATAGATACATTTTGAGAAATATCTATGAAGATCCAACATAATGCTGGATGGATAGAAGTACAAGAAAGAATAAGAAGTTCAAATGTACAGGGCATGAAATAGGATGAAGTAACAGCCAGAGAGAGTGAAATAAAGTTAAAAAAGCTCCTTATTAGAAAACCACAGGTCCAGATGTGGTACCTAACTTCTGCCTAAAGGTATTAACATCTTTACATACAGATTTAGCCATGAGTAAGAAGTATTTATATGCTCACCCTGAACAGACACCAAGTTGGTTAACAACAGGACAAACAATGTGAACAAAGTGAACCTGCAAGCTACCCTAAAAACTACAGACCAATAACTTGCCTTCCAGCAGTGTATAAACTATACACAGGAATTGATACCAAGAGAGTTTATAGTTATTTAGAAAAAACTCAATCATGGCAGTAGAGCAAAAGGGCAATAAAAGAAAGTCATATGGAACAAAGGATCATTTGTTGTTAAAGTCATAATGGAGAACTGTAAAAAGGGGATGAATCTAAGTATGGCATGGATAGACTATAAAAAAGTATTTGACAGTATCCCACATTCATGGATAAAAGAGTGCTTTAAAATGCATCAGATACATGCTACACTGATCTGTTACATTACAGCAACCATGAAACAGTGGCAGACCACTTTGCAGTTAAGCCATGATAAAAGACAAATTATATTAAAGGGATAAAAACTCATGACTACAACTTGGCTCCCAGAAAACAACAAAGCATAAAGACTTCTAATCTTCTTTTTGTGGATGATTTAAAACTATATAGTTCATCAGATGAACTAAAAGCACAACTACAAATTGTCAACACTTTTTCAGATGATGTAAGAATGTCTTTTGGTCTTGATAAATGTGCAAAACTAAACGTTACAGCAGGAAAGCTGCAGCACTAAGAAAACATCAGCCTGGGACAGGAATGTGATATAAAAGAACTTGAGCAAGACAGAGTGCATAAATATTTGGAAATTGATGACGGATCAACAATACAACATGAACAAATGTGAATAAAACTTAGTAAGGAATATTTTAGAAGACTAAAATTAATATTGAAAACAGCACTGACATCTAGGAACAAAGTCCAAGCGATAAGCTAATTTGTTCTTTCTGTCCTAACTTACAGTTTTGGAGTGATTGACTGGCCCCAAAAAGTGTTGGATCGACTGCATAGGAAAACAAGAAGGTTGCTTCCTGCTTATCAAATGATTTATAAAAATCAGTGTATACCAAGACTATATATTCCCCGCACTGAAGGAGGTATGCGCCTCCTCGAAATTGATTACATGTATAGATCTGCTATTGTAGGACTGCATACATATCTACTGACCTCACAAGACCCAAATGTAGTGAAAGTTTTAAAACTTGAGGAGAATAAGTCTAAGATGACTTCCCTGCTTAGTTTAGGAGAAGCATATCAGTGTCAAGCAGGAATGTAAATCAAACCAGAAGTAGATAAAAATCAGGCAGCAACTGAATGTGCCAAAAATAAAAGAATATAAGGTGAAGGATCAGATGAGAAGGCAAGAAATGTGGAAAATGTATAAATATAGTTGTAAGTTCAAAAAAAAATCTTGGAACAATCTCATGTTGATCAGGATTGAATACAGGAATGGTTAAGGAGATGTGAATTTAAACCAAAAGACAAAAGGTTAATATTGGCGGCCCAAGACAGTGGACTATGTACATATTGGTTTACAAAGTTCACTGAATATGTGGGAGAAACAGACAAATGTAGATTTTGTAAAACAGAATTGGAAACAGTTGCACATCTTGTTGCTGGTTGTGATATACTAATGGCAGAAGAACTGCATACTGAAAGGCATAATAATGTGGCAAGAATGTTGCACTGGGAATTCTGCAAACATTATAATACTGAAGTAGCTAAAAATATGGGAAACATGAACCACAAAGAATTATAGAAAATATAGAAGTTTATATCACATGGGATCACCCATTACTAACAGTTCAAAAAACAGATATCAGAAATAGTACTCCATAAAAATAAGACAGAAGTAGCACTGATCATTGAAATCACTATACCCAGTGACTATAGTGTCTTATGTACAGAGAGACACAAAGTCATAAAGTGCCAGGATTTGCAGACAGAAACAAGGGCAATGTGGAAGAAAGATATCCAGACAGTTCCAATAGTAGTAGGAGCGATGGGTCTTATAAAAAAGAATCTACAGTCGTAGTTAGATATGTTGCTGATACATGCAATTCCATATGAATTGCAGAAGGAGTCATTACTGGGCACATTGCAGGTGCTGCGAAGATCACTGCTGTCTAACATCAAAGACTGAAACAATACTAATTTCATGAACTTTAATCATACTTTGACTTAGGAATGGGGTCCATTCCCGTCATTGTATTAGAAACCCAAAATAC
The DNA here is from genome assembly GCF_019279795.1 of Protopterus annectens. Lineage (NCBI taxonomy): Eukaryota > Metazoa > Chordata > Ceratodontiformes > Protopteridae > Protopterus > Protopterus annectens. Next base: position 1,757,468,780 of record NC_056744.1, on the reverse strand, counting down.
TTGGAAAAATTATAAAGAGAGAGAACATAATATGTGGAGTGCGTTAGTCAGTATTATTGGTGGAGAACAGCTGTTGTAAAGGTCACTGTATGGAGCATGTGTTGTATCTTTAAGAAGCATTTCCAAGTGATGCACGTGCATAGAAATAGTGAGCATGTGCAGGCAGCAGCGCCATTTTTAGAGAACAGCCAGAGTGTTAACATGTATGAGTGAAGTAGTCAGTCTGTTTATAAGTTTATTTAAGTTTAAGTTACTAAGTTCTAATCCTGATGTGTTTGTATATAATAAAGCTGCTTGAACCGAACCCACAACTTTTGTCTGTTTTATCTTGACCGGACAAGCGACATTGTGTCAGAACTAGGATTGAGAGTGCAACTTCTTCAAGCCATGAGGTGCAGAGTTGACAGTGAAGGTATATTGAGCAGGCTTGGTGATACATGTGCTCAAATGATTAAGAAAGGCCAGGAATGAACTTCAGGTAACCAGAACTTGCACAAATTATTTATTTTGCAAAGAAAATTATATGAGGCATTCATAAAGAGCAAAATGCATTATTAAGCAAACGAGTAGCATAAAACATATTATTAATCAAACTAAATGCACAAAATGCATTATCGATTAAGTGAAGTGTTTGAAACCATGATATTTGATAAAATTATCAGAAATACTTATATGGGGTTCAGAATTACCTCCGATTTGCATAACAAGCATGTTTAAAGTAAAACGAGCACAAAGGAAGTATAATGAGCATGATAAGAACCTAAAAGGGCACAACAAGTAAAATAAAGTGCAAAATAAGCTCAGAAAAGCAAAGCCACTGCATGTTTTTTAATAAACAACCATGTTTTGACATGCGCTATTTTGCATTGACTGAAGCCATTCAAAGCATAACTAGAGTTGTTCGAAGTATCTGAGTGTGCAAAGTGTCTCCAGTATGTGCTTTATTACAGTGAAATTATTTTGAAGAGTTTACTGTGTGCAAAGTACAGTTATTTCGTAAAGTCAGAATACAGCCATTTTGAAGTGTTTCTTGTGCTGTGTATATTTATTCACAGAGTGCCACCATTACAAACTGTTTCTTACACTGTACAAAGTTATTTCACAAAGTACAGGCATTTCAAAGGGTATCTTGTGCTGTATACAGTTCATTTGCAAAGTACAATCATTTTGAAGTGTTCTTGTGCTACAGAGACTTATTTTGCAAAGTGCAACTGTTTAAAAGACACTGTTGTGCTATTGGGCATGGTTACAAGTTCTGGCATAAACTTCTGCCAATATGTGTGCATATGTTCGTACATGATTTCAAAGGTCTTTACTACTGTGTGATGATATGGCACAGGCATTTTGTAGACCCAGTACACTTGTGTTTAATCATAATATTGCAGAGAATTGGAGAGTATTTGATCAGGAATACAACATTTTCATACAAGCAGCTTTTTCTGACAAAGATACACGTACCAGGGCATTCAATTTTTTTAACATAGCAGGGTCAGAGGCCATTGAAATTGAGCGTTCATTTGTGTATGCACCAGCAGTATATGCAGGAGAGGGGGAAAACTGCCATATTGTTGTGCCGGCTGAATCAAGAGAGGACCCTGAGTGCTTGAAATGCAAATTTAGAGAGCTTTTGTAAACCTCCAGACAAATGTGACATTGGAAAGGCACCTATTTTATATAAGATACCAAGAGCCAGGAGAAACGCTTGCAGCTTATATCACTGACTTGAGAAATAAAGCTAAACATGCAGATTTGTTGATTTGAAAGATGAGTTGATAATGGACAGGCTTTGTATGTGGTGTTAATAATGCTGCAGTGTGAAAGATTTTGCTTCGTGGTAGTGATTTAATATTGAGCAAAGCTATAGAGATTTGTCAAATTCACAAGCTTACAGAAAGGCACACAAGTATGCTTGCAAGTGATGAGCATGGTTTCAGCAGCCTCTAGAGCACATGTAGATAGCATGCAGCATGTGGCTAGCAGAAACAGGCCTAAGCACATGGCAGCTGCAGCCCCTGCAAGTTTTCCAGGTAGAACCCATACCTTTCCAGCAAGTTCTAAGACTAGCTCAGTAAAACAGACATGCTCAGTGCAGTACAAGGGTGAGTCAGCAAAACCTAAGTCAAGTTTTATTGTTAACTGTCACACTTGTGGTGCCAATCATGAGTTTAAAAGAGAGAAGTGCTTATCATTTGGTCAACAATGCCACAAGTGTAAAAAATTGAACCACTTTCAAAAGTTTTGAAAATCCAGCAAGCCTCATTCTGTTATCAAGAAAGGTCATTCAAAAAGGCAAGTTGCTCATGGTCGGTGAAAAAGCTAATACAGTAGATTTGTTGCCAAAGAACAAAGTGTTTTGTACTGTCCTGATCAATGGCAAACCTATGGAGCTCAAAGTGGACACTGGTTCAAAGCATAATATTATGTCAGCAGAAACATTTGCTAGAGTAAGAGCTGATGAACAACTTAATTTGGCTAATTGTGCGAAGCTTATTGCTTATGGAGGTGAAGAAATTCAACCCGAAGGCTCAGTAGTTCTTTCATGCTATTCAGTTGGGAACAGTCACAACTTGCAATTCTATGTAGTCAGAAGACCTGTGCAGTCATTATTATGTCTCAGAGACAGTCTAAAAATGAAACTGCTTTCTTTTACCAGAGGAGTCCATCATGTAAGCACATGTCCTAGTTCCAGCTTCACCGATGCTATTTCTTAGATTAGGCTGATGTTTTCAACAAGCTAGGCAAACTTCCAGTTGTGCACTCCATGGAAATAGACCCAGAACTCAGTCCAGTGGTCAGACCAGCGAGAAGAGTTCTGATAGCTATGTAGGCACAGCCAAGGTCCAGTTAGATTAACATACCTCTCAAACTCTTAGTGCAAGAAATCTGGACAAAGACCGACAAAATGGGGGGACACAGCCCCAGAAATAGGGACATATTTTAACTATTGCTATTATAAAGTTAGAAAGTTGCTAGAGTAATAAAGTTTGTTTTAACATACATTTTTTGAAGGATTTGAAGTCTGAAACTCAAATGTATGTCATTATTTAGTGACGTCAATCCTCAGATCATCCCAGTGATTTGTCAGAAAACCACAAATTTTATGAGGAACAGACCAAAGATATGAGCCAAAAATCTGGACATTCTGCAAAAATCTGGACAGTTGAGAGGTATGGTTAGATAGGATGGTGCAGCAAGGTGTGATTTGTCCAGTCACAGAACCAACAGAGTGGGTGTCTTTAATGGTAGTTGCTCATAAAAGAAGCTCAGATGAAATTTGAATATGTATTGACCCAAGAGATTTGAACAAAGCATTAAAGAGACCTCATCATTCTATGTGTACAATCAAGTGAGTTGCTACCCTTATATCAAATGCCACTATTTTTTTCTGTCTTGGATGCAAAGAGTTAATTTTGGCAAGTAATGCTTGATCACAGATCTTCACTACTGACTACATTCAGTACTTCATTTGGTAGATACAATTTCTCAGAATGCCTTTTGGAATAAATTTTGTCAGTGAGGACTTTCAGCATGCAATGGAGAAATTTTTTTTGTGTTATCCGTGTACCATAATAGTGGATAATTTACTGGCTGGAGGTAATGGAGAAGCAGAGCATGACAGAAACCTTAGGAAAGTTCTAGATAGATTGCATGAAGTGAGCATGAAGCTCAATCCTCTGAAGTGTAAATTCAGGCAACCAGAAGATACTTATGTAGGTCATTTATTTACCAGTACAGGCTTATGACCAGTCCTGTCCAAACAAGCAACCATGCTTGAGATGCTAGCTCCAGACAATGTTCAAGCCTTACAGCGTTTCCTTGGTATGGTTAACTATTTGGGCAAGCTTATACCTGACTTCAGTGAGTTATCAGTGCCTTTAAATGTTCCCTGGTCATGGTTGGAACAGCAACAGAGAACATTTGACAACCTCAAGCAGAAAATTGCTAATCCACCTACACTGAGATACTATGATGTCCACAAAGCACTAATTCTTTCCTGTGATGCTTCAAAGTTCAATCTTAGTGCAGTTATTCTTCAATAGGGCAGACCAGTAGCTTATGCATCTAGAACTCTTACTCAAACTGAAATGCAGTATGTTCAGATTGAGGAGGAACTTTTGGCAGTTGTGTTTGCATGTTAGAAGTTCCATGATTATATTTATGGCCGAGCTATCCAGATCGAGACTGATCATGAACCTCTAGTCACTATTTTATAGAAGCCTATGCATTCTACTCCAGCAAGACTACAAAGAATGATGCTCATGAATACCTACAGTCAAACGGCCTAGCTGAACATGCAGTACAGAGTGCAAAGCAATTGCTAGGAGGTCAAAGTGTGACAATACAGATATATTCCTGAATTTACTTAATCTCAGAAATATACCCTGTGACAACCTACTTGGCTCGCCTGCTCAGAGATTCTATCTAGGCAAACCACAACAATCTTGCCTAACAGTTCTAGTTTGTTGGTGCCTAATGTTAAAAACACCAAAGCAATCAAAGCCTAACTATTTAAGAAGCATTCCTTTCAGAAGTCCAGCTATGACAAAATAAGCAGATTTCTTTGGCTGTTGAAAGAAGGGGAGACAGTAAGGATGCAAACGGCAAAAGGCTTTGAACGAATTGCTCAAGTGAGAGGTATATGTGCCGAGCTGACATCCTACTTAGTGGAATCTGAGAGTACGGAATACAGGATAAACTGCAGGCATCTTCCTCCTGTGTCAGAATTGATATCGCAGCATCATACGTGTGATACAGACTATAGACCGCAGTGCAACCCAGATGATGTTCCTGTTGAAGGACATGTTTCAGTACCTATTCCCATTCCTGATGATGTCCCAGATGTCCCTAAAGTTGAACATTCCTTAACAACAGTCCCCGATGCTAGAACCAGTTCTAATTTTTATGTCACACGATCAGGTCGTATTTCTAGACCTAGTGTAAAATACACAGCAACCTGGACATGATTGTCTCCTTTGTGTTTAGTTTTGTATAATTGCATGTCAGAGAATTAGTTCTGTATAATTGCATGACAAAAGATAATTTCTGTACAACTGCATGTCAATCAATGCTGTCATTATTATGATCTATTTCTCAAAGAGGGAGGATGTAGAACAGAGCGCGTGTTGTAACTAACAAGCATTTCCAAGTGTAGGCACGTGCATATAAACAGCAAACACGTGCAGGCAGCAGTGCCATTTTGGGAGAACACCTAGAGTGTTAACATGTATGAGTGCAGTAGCCAGTCTGTTTATAAGTTTATTTAAGTTAATCATTCTTAATCCAGATGTGTTTGTATATAATAAAGCTGTTTGAACTGAACCCACAACTGTTCGTCTGTTTTATCCTGACCGGACGAGTGACAGTCACCATAGAAGTTTATCAGTTCACATGCAGCACAACACTGATATTACACTAAATAAGCATTGAAATGTTAACATCTTTTAATGAATATGACAACATTTGATATACGCATAGGTGTATATGACATTACTGACATTCATGGAATATTTAAACAGCACTCGATGGACAAATAAAGTCAGCAACAGTAACCTGTTTGTGATGCATTTCAGTGTACAAAACAATTTATAAAGCAGTGTTAAAACTGACAATAATGCTGATATTATGTTTTTACCTCCATGTGGCATGTTTTTGTCTTCTATAGGCATCTCTGTGGTTCCTGTGATTTCTGGAAGATCTGCACAAAAGAAAATTAAAAAACTACTTTATAGAAAGAGATTACGTTTAGAACTTCTTGCTTGTCAAGATTCCACACAGTAGATACTTAGTATCACTGACCTGTGTGGCAATAAGAAAATGTCTTTTCTTTTCAATGGTTGCTGTTAGACACTGTAATTAATGAGGTCACAATGCTTTTAACAATGATAGTGTAATGACTTAGTTACCTATAGAAAAAGTGTAATTAACAGTACAACCCTTAAACAAAACATTTAGATAATGTACCACATAGCAGTAACACATCAGTTAAAAAGTGACATCACACCAGGTGTCAGCAGTAATGCATGAAAATGAAATGAACTCAAATCCCACTGCAGCTGTAGGCATCATGTAAAGTTACATCACACAAATGTGCAATAACATTCGCCATGTAAATGGTGATATCATGTCTCAGTCCATTAATATCTGCAAGAGAGCACATAACAAACCACTGAAGTGATAACCCTCAGTAAAAGAGTGACATCACATTTTTGTATAATAAGGTATAGCACAAAACTTACATCACAAATTAAAACAGTGATAATGTGGTCAGTGAAATGATGACATCAGACAAAACTGCAATAATACCTATTAGTGAAGGGGTAACATTGTACCTAAGTACATTACAGTATCAGTGAAGGCAGACATTGTACACCAATGTAATACAGCTGTCATGAACGAGGCACATCTTATACCAATGTGTATGCACCCATTAATGAAAGGGTAACATTGTACCTCAGTACATTAAAATTAACACTGAAGGCAGACACTGTACACCAATGTAATACAGCTGTCATAAACGAAGCATATCTTATCCCAATGTGCCTGTACCCATTAATGAAGGGGTAACATTGTACCTCAGTACATTACAACTGTCAGTGAAGGCAGACATTGTACACCAACATAATATAGCTGTCATGAATGAGGCACATCTTATCCCAATGTGCCTGTACCCATTAATTAAGGGGTAACACTGTACCTCAGTATATTACAACTATCAGTGAAGGCAGACATTGTACACCAATGTAATACAGCTGTCATGAATGAGGCACATCTTATACCAGTGTGTCTGTACCCATTAATGAAGGGGTAACATTGTACCTCAGTACATTACAACTATCAGTAAAGGCAGACATTGTGCACCAATGTAATACAGCTGTCATAAATGAGGCACATCTTATCCCAATGTGTCTGTACCCATTAATGAAGGGGTAACATTGTACCTCAGTACATTACAACTATCAGCGAAGGCAGACATTGTGCACCAATGTAATACAGCTATCATAAACAAGACAAATCTTATCCCAATGTGTTTGTACCCATTAATGAAGGGATAATGTTGTGCCTCCGTACATTACAACTGTCAGTGAAGGCAGGCATTGTACCGAGATGTAATACAGCTGTCATAAACAAGGCACATCTATTCCAATGTGCCTGTACCCATTAATGAAGGGATAACATTGTACCTCAGTACATTACAACTATCAGTGAAGGCAGACATTGTACACCAATGTAATACAGCTGTCATAAATGAGGCACATCTTATCCCAATGTGTTTGTACCCATTAATGAAGGGGTAACATTGTACCTCAGTACATTAAAACTATCAGTGAAGGCAGACATTGTACACCAATGTAATACAGCTGTCATAAACGAGGCACATCTTATCCCAATGTGTCTGTACCCATTAATGAAGGGGTAACTTTGTACCTCAGTACATTACAACTATCAGTGAAGGCCAACAGTATGCACCACTGTAATACAGCTGTCCTAAACGAGGCACATCTTATCCCAATGTTTCTGTACCCATTAATGAAGGGGTAACTTTGTACCTCAGTACATTACAACTACCAGTGAAGGCCAACATTGTGCACCACTGTAATACATCTGTCCTAAACGAGGCACATCTTATCCCAATGTGTCTGTACTCATTAATAAAGTGGTAACATTGTAACTCAGTACATTAAAACTATCAGTGAAGGCAGACATTATGCACCAATGTAATACAGCTGTGATAAATGAGGCACATCTTATACCAATATGTCTGTACCCATTATTGAAGGGGTAACATTGTACCTCAATACATTACAACTGTCAGTGAAGGCAGACATTGTACACCAATGTAATACAGCTGTCATAAACGAGGCACATCTTATCCCAATGTGCCTGTACCCATTAATGAAGGGGTAACATTGTACCTCAGTACATTACAACTATCAGTGAAGGCAGACATTGTGCACCAATGTAATACAGCTGTCATAAATGAGGCACATCTTATCCCAATGTGTCTGTACCCATTAATGAAGGGGTAACATTGTACCTCAGTACATTACAACTATCAGTGAAGACAGACATTCTACACAGATGTAATGCAGCTGTCATAAACAAGGCACATCTAATCCCAATATGTCTGTATCCATCAATGAAGGGGTAACATTGTACCTCAGTACATTACAACTATCGGAGAAGGCAGACATTTTACACCAATGTAATAAAGCTGCCATAAATGAGGCACATCTTATCCCAATGTGTTCGTGCCCATGAATAAAGGGGTAACATTTTGCCCTAACACAGTAAAATATGTCAGTAAAAGGTAGGTAACCCAGATGGATAAAAGATCGAACTGAAAGGGTAGCATCTTATGCACCTACAGTGGTAACTGTCAGAGAAAGCATAATGTACCCCTTGACAGTAGCAGCTATGGGTAATATCATACCGAGAAGAATCACAGTTCTGAATTAAAAGGTTACATTTTATTTAATTCTTGAATGAAAAAGGTAAGACCTATAGATGGAGGGATGTTCTTCTTCAGTGCCAACCTGGAAACCCTGCTTTGGTTAAGTGATAGCCTCAGGAGAACATCGTATGCTAGTGAGAAGTGAAGGGAAATTAAACCAAAAACTATGAGATGAAATGTACATTTGACCCTTTATGCAGTTCTGCCAGAGTTCCAGCCTATTAGTAACTGTCTGTAAGAGTGTGACATTCACCTCAGTAAAATGATTCTAGCCATGAATGAGTGACAGTCTGGTCAGTACAATGACAGCTGTCAGTCAAAGTGTTGTATTTTATTGTAGCACAATAACAGCTGTCAGTGAAACGGTAATACCATGTCATAGCAGAAGAAGATTAATACAGATGCTGATGTAAATGCAGCTCCAGGGCCATGTGTCTGACTAGGCTCTATTATGCTGTGAGGAAATTACATTTCATCTACTTCCTCCATAGCAAATCTCTTCCTACACTGTCTGCCTTCTAGGCTTATATTTATCATGTTCTGCAGTGACTCACTTTTCACAAACCTTTGAGTGCTTGCATTAATTTTTAGGGATTTGAATGCCCACTCTATATTGTTGCTATCTTTTAATTGGCAGTTATATTGCCCTCACACACGATTTACCAAATCATTTGTTTTTTACTATTTTGTTGGAATGAAGTGAGATGTAGATGCTGCCTTTATAAATCACACTTGCTTCTGTGGATTGAAAATCTGGAATATCACTTTCCATGTCTTATTTTTATTTTCTGCAAGTGGCAATATGTGATCAAGCTAGTTTTTGAATTTTAAATAAGGGTTAATGCAGGATTCGTTTGCATTGTATAAAATGATTAAAACATCATGTTACACTTTTATTGATCCATTTTTTTCTGTTAGTATTATTTGATGTCTACTAAAATAGACATTAAATAGTGGTTTTCTGTATATAATATTAAGAGACTGCATATAGCTAAGAGCTCATTGGTTAAATAAAACCCTTCATCAAGGCATAAAGAATGTTCTTCTTTCGGCTTTTCCTGGTTAGGGGTCACCACAGCAGAACTCTGGTCCGCTAATGATTGGTAGTAGATTTTTACGGTGCCGAGGTGCCAGCTCAACGCCCAACCTTCAACGAAGGCACGCCCATTCATGCATGTCTTTTGAATGCCACTCGACTGTGGGGAGGACATGCAGACTCATACAAAATCATACCCAAGTATTATGAACCTAGTTATAGCATGTAATGGGATATTTTTACAATAATTTAAATTAATGTATTTTTGACCTAGATAATTAAGGTTGAGCTTTGGTTTTGTACTTGTAACACATAGCTATATACAGCCCTTCATTCTCCTGATATTACATGCAGAAAGCTACCGTTTATTTTGTAGACTGATTTTTCTTTAAATAGTTAAGTGAAGACATACTTATAATTTTTGGATCAGATAAGAGTGAGTCCATCCTTTGTAACTTATATGAATAGATAGAACCATAACTAGGTATTCTGGTGCCTTGTGTAGTTCCCCAAACTGGTGCCCTCTTCAACTCAAAAGTTGAGGAAAAACAGTCTTTCTCAAAGTGTGTGTGTGTGTGTGTGTGTGTGTGTGTGTGTGTGTGTGTGTGTGTGTGTGTGTGTGTGCATGTGTGTGTGTGTGTGTGTGTGTGTGTGTGTGTGTGTGTGTGTGTGTGTGTGTGTGTGTGTGGTAAGATAATGGCTGCATTGCCACTTTCAAACACTTGGGAAAGATAGCAAAGTTCCCACCTGAAGCCATATTACATACCAGAGGGCGAGGGATACAAGCCTTACAGACAGGACACAGAAGATCACATGAGGGAAAAAGTGTTGTATATTAGGTATGAGGTCATTAGGCTGATCATTTGCACTGACCTCTAACCCTAAAGGGATTTCAGGGAAGAAGTCCTGAGTAGAAGAAGATTTTTTTTTGTAAGTGTGACTGCCATCCTGTGAAGGAAAGCTGGATGAAGGCTATTGTACCTGTGGTGGCCTTACCTGTCTAGGAAGTTGTTGGAAGACTTCCTACCTAGCAAAATGTTACTACTTGCTCTGTGAAAGTGCTAAAGGGAAGTAACTGTGAGACTTGGACATTTTTGGTCTACCTTAAGAAACATTTGTATTTACTTTGTTGAATGGGATGGAGGCCATTTTGACTTGCTTTTTTAACAAAGATTTAAGTGCTACTTAAGAACTGCATTACATTAAATTATTCTGTATCTACTTGTTTGTTTTCAAAGAAGAGCATTTTGTTAATCATAAACTCCGACTAAAGCTTACAAACCTGAAGGGCGAGAGTGTTCCTGTGATTACTTTGAATTTAAATACTACTATATTTGCAAGGCTTTCATAGCTGTAAGGGTAAAAATGTAGTACCTGAAGCATGCATTGCAGATTTTGTGATGTTTGGTATTGCATTACTTTCTTCAGGGGGTCAAATCAGGCAATTGCCTACGGCCTTGACCCTCTTGGGGGCCCCAGTTAGCAAAAAGAAATACATTTTATATATGGGCCACCTGAAAAGATGAAAGCCAGTTGCAATTCCTGTTGCTTTTGCTTACAGTTACAAGCGTTTTTGAAGTTTGAGTAGGTTACCTTGTTGCCACAGTTCTGGACTGAATTTCTGGGGTATGCTTTCTGATCCTGCAATGGATAATGCAGGTAAGATTCCAAATTGTACTTGGCTTGGCAAGACTACTGTGTGCTTATGTGAAGCAAAGTTGAAATACATTACTGTAGATACTATTTTTATCACAGATATCTGAGGTAAACACAGTCAACAAAGTGGCTATAATTGCTGGATATGGGAGCTGTATGTGGATGAAAATGACTGACCCTGCTGTCACCAGATCAAGTTAAACAGTCACTATTCTTTATCTGTAGCAGTAGTGTGCATCTGTGTGAACCAAGGTGAAATATCTTACTATATCTTTTGTATGTTTATGTGAGACAAAATTGAAATACATTACTGTGACTATTTTATCACATTAGACAGCTGTGGTATACACAGCCTTAAAGTGTATGTAAGGGGCTGTCTGCAGATGAAAATGACTGTCCCTGCTGTCACTTGATCAAATTAAACAAAATAAAGGACTAATGTGCATGTGTGTGAAGCAGTTTGGAATAATTTGGCATTTTTTATAATTAGAATCAAATATCAAATATATGAGATATACACAATGCACAATCAATAAAATGGCTGTAATTGATGGGTATGGCAACCACCCTTGTATAAAAGTGGCTTACCCCTGTTGTTGTTTGACCACAGTTAAGCAGTTATTTCTATGATGTGGCAGAAGCAGTGTGTACTGCATTTGCTGAAGTTAGTGTAACCTGATCATTGTTATAGTTTATATATGTGTATTATGCTTGATAAGTGTATGGATTTGTCTGCATGTGTGGGGGGATGCACTGTATTTTAGAGGAAATGAGCTGCCATAATTACTTTCACTTCCATCGCTGTCAGACATCAGCATTTTATGCAGTAAGTGACTCTGTTTGGTGGTCTGGGCAGTATTATGTGAAAGAAACTGATTATTAGCAGATTGATGCAGCGAATAGCATAGCCAACTGTAAGTACTTGGTTCTTTGGTTAAGTTCTTGGCTGTGCTTCATTCTGTATGAAATCTGCACATCCTCCCTGTGTCTGGGTGGGTTTTGTCTAAGGACTCTGGTTTCCTCAACACCCTAAAGGAATGCTGTAGGTGAATGCTGTAGGTGAAAGATGAGGGCACAGCGTAAGACTAATTGCAAAAGTGTGTGTGTGTGTCTGTGTGTGTGTGTGTGTGTGTGTGTGTGTGTGTGTGCCCATGTGGTGTGAACAGTTGTGTGCACATACAATATTGGGGGACTCGTACATAACTTCTGGGTAGCTGTAGAGAAGGAGGAGTTAACAATAAATTAGTTTTCAGAAATAAATTATGAATTAAAGCTTTGGGGGCTTGTTGACTCCAAATCACTAATTGCATAAGGTGATTTTGATCAAGGCTTAGTAAGGACTGCAGCCTCAGTCTGTGTACTGAATCCAGTGTAGTCTAAAACTGGCCATAGTCTATAGTTACCCCACTTACTGACTTAAAACAATTTGTTAGAACAGTAAATTTGAAAGTTTTATTTAAAAAGGAAATTTGTTAGAACCATCAGTGGAATGTAAGAGAAGAAGTACTTATATCCCTTTAATCATACCTGTATTAACAGCTTTTCATGATATTTGTGAGGCTGAGTTAAGAAATATGTATGCTGTAAAACAAGGGAATAGGAAGTATAGTCTTACATATGAAGAATCAGTTGCTTTGAAAACATTGATGAAAGATGACAGCTTGGTAATAAAACAGGCTGATAAGGGGGCTGCTGTGGTAGTCATGGACTGTTTTGATGATACACATTCAATGGAACTGCTTCTGGAAGATGGGAACAATTTTAATTGCATTACGCCAATGGAGGTTAAAAGATATATCAGTGAAGTAAATATGTTAATATACGATCTACAATTGAATGGGGATATAGACCTACCCCTATTTAATTATTTCACTGTATCATGTCCAGTGATTCCGCAGTTGTACTGACTTTTCAAAATACATAAATCACTTCTTAATCCCCCTTTCAGGCCTATAGTGTCTGGCAAAGGCTGGGTAACTGAGCCTATTTCCATATATTTACAGAGGAAATTGAGCTGTTTTTTGCCTGATTGTGTCAATATCTTAAGAGATACAACAGATTTTATTCTAAAGCTGAGAGATTGGTGTGAAAAACTGGACAGGAGAGAGTCATTTCAAGATGATCATCTCTTTGTTACGTTAGACATAACATCACTTTTCACAGTTATCCCTAATGAAGATGGGGTACAAGCTATAAGGGAATTCTTAGGGAGTAAGGATGTTATATCTGCCAAGGAACTGAAAATATCTGTTCCTTATTAGATAGAGTTTTGACTAGGAATGTTTTTTTGTTTAACAATGACTTTTATCTTCAGCTGTCTGGGGTAGCAATGGGGACATTTGGGACATTGGTGGGGATATTGGCCACCAATGTCCCCACCAATGGGGACATTGGTGGCCAATACATACTCTAATTTGGTTCTCCATCAATGGGAACAAAAATATATTTGTAGTAATATGAATGTACTGAATCAGAATGTTTGTCTATATCAACGTTTTGTAGATGACTGCTTTATTATCTGGAAAGGTACTGCCAGGCAATTGCATGAATATGTAGATTATTTGAACAACACCACTAGTTTTTTAAAATATGAGATGCAATACTCTAATACTACCATTGCGTTTCTGGACTTAAATTTAGAACTGAAACATGGTGCTATAGAAACTAGTATTCATAAAAAACAAGTACATGCTGGGAGGTATATTAATAGGTGCAGTATGCATGCTCCACATGTTTTCAGAGGTATTAGACAGCACAGTTCTGAAGGGCTAGTAGGTTGAATACGGATGATTCTGTTTTCTTAAGACAGTTAGAAGAGATGAAGACTGAATTTTTATCTAGTGGATATGATCATAAACAAGTCCCAGAGCTAGGTAATACGGTTATTCAGGAGAGAGATGTCCCTTAAACCTATTTTTAAGGCAGTAGAACTGGCTAATTCTAATGGCCTCACCTGATGTTAAGAGTGTATTGGATGCAAGACCTTACTTTTCATATAGAAATTTAAGAAGCTTGAAAGGTAAACTTTGTTACAAGGATTTTGCTTCTAAGTTGATACGCCCAGTAGAAACAAGAGTAGGCATAGTCTGTTGCATGGACTGTATATGTTGTGCTGATATATTAGGTAAAGGGAGTGAGATCTTTCAGCATCCAACTACTAATGTGATATACTAATGTAATACTTTTAATTTAACAGCAAATTGTGTTACTATCAATGTGGTTTATTTGGCAACCTGCGTCACTTGTCCCTCATTTTATGTAGGCAAAACTACAAGAAAATTAAAGGAGCGTATTATAGAACACAAGTTGGATAAACGCAGGAATAATGAAAAGAATGCACTGAGCAAACATATTTTAAGTACAGACAGTACACATAAATTTAAGTTCAGAGTGATAGATGTAGTTTACAAATCGATCAGGGCGAGTGACTTGAATAATGTGTAAGAAATAAAAGAATATGAGTGGATATTACGCTTGATGGCTGATATTCCACCAGGCCTTAATATTGCTGTAACTTTGAAGCCTATTCTAGTTAAATTACAGCAGTGTAAACTTTGAATTTTATTTTAATTTAGTTGTATATGTCTTATTTTAATCTTTTACTGTGATATTTTATTTCTAACTATTCACTGTGATTTTTTTTTATCTATCGCATGGTTGGCTGGCTGTAGTCATGTGATTACATCTGCTCCTATTTAAATTCTTAATGATGTGTCATTAATGTGTTTTAGTATTGAAGAAGGGTGTGGACCCAAAAGCTTTGCTTTTTTGTGAATAAAAGGATTCTTGACGTTAGATATCTTTACATAGTCTATAGTTTCTCAAGTGTGGCTTGAGAGAAGGATGTGTGTGTTAAGGGTTGCAACAAGGCTGGAGAATTCATAAGGAGAGAAAAAAACGCAGAAGTGGTTGGGTTTATGTTTCATCATGGTTTAAAGAATAGGAATCTAGTATTATACAAGTCACGGTCTAAGATACAAAAGTTACATTCTTATTAGCTGTGGACAAGCAGGAACATCCTTGTTGATAAACACTCCCTCCATCCCCCCTACATTGAAGAGACAGGGTCCAGAGGAGGCTTTTTTGATTATAGTAGCTGTTTTTGATCTGTCTTAGTGTGATCTAATAGAGATTTAGAGAGGAAGCTTAATTGCAAAGCATTATGTGAAAGTGGGAGGAGCTAGAAATCTGGAAATTTTTGCATGCCAGACAGACTGAAGACCATCAGCTTTAGTCCCGATTGTTGCCAAAGACAGACATGCTTATCCAGATCTAATATTTTGCAATTATGAGCTTTCATCTATGAGACGTATCACTAGCAGTAGCTAAAATATATGCAGAGAAACTCCTAGTAATGGATTGAAAATGTTACAGAGTAACTGTTTTCTGGGATTACAGTTTGTACAGATAGGTATCCATATATAATGAGCTTTTTTGGCCTGTGTGCTCCAGTGGTTCAGATACTTTGTCATAAGCAAATATTCTAGAAATAAAGTGTTTTAGCCGCACAAAATAGCTTTACTCTAGCCGAAACATGGTTCACCAACATTAAACTTATTCTTAATCCCAGAAAAACAAAACTAATTCTTTTCAGACCTGGTCAATCCCCTCCTCTAAACCATAATTTTACTATGAACTCTAAGGACAACATCCAAATCACTCCGACTACTCACACTAAACTGCTAGGTGTTGAGATAGACAATAACCTAAAATTTGACATCCATATAGCATAAACCATAATGAAAGTAAACAAAGAAATAGGACTCCTCTACAGGAATAAACAATTTATGACCAAACAAACCAAAGCAATCATCTCAAGGACACATCTCTTCTCCGTCCTTCTCTATGCCTCCCCTGTCCTCATACAGATCCCACCACTGCTCTTAAGCAGCTCAACTGGCTTGAGCTGCCTCAACTCTCAATAGTGCACAAGCTCTACTACCTTCCAAAAAATACCCCGGCACTCCAGCATCTAATCCAGCCTCACACTTCGATGATAGTAGCCAGAACTTCATAAATGTCATCAAACATAAAAATGATCCTGGTAAAGGTCTCCTTGCCTGCACTATTGCCAGGACCTGGAACTCACCACCAAGACAAATAACCTTGACTACATCTACTACTCAATTCAAAAAAAGTCCTGAAAGCCCACTACTTAAATAACTGGCTTTGCCCATGCTACTCCCATGGTTAATTCTTACCATTACACTGTTCTAATAATCTAACTTAGGGTCTACAGCTTACATTTTCCCTGGACAATTCTGATAAACATCCCCCCTGCATAGTTAAACATTAGATAAACATTACTACTAAAGAAAAAAATGTATCTTTTGCTGTCATGATGCCTAATATTATTGAACTATGTTCTTTAATAATTATCTCCCTAATAACTTGTAAAGTTGTACATTACTGTATGTAAAGTTGTACATTGCTGTATGTTTATTACATGTCTAGAACTGTTTATGTATGTAAAATTTCTTGTATGAAATGTTCTTGGAGCTTTTCTCCCCGGGCCTCTGATGAAAATGGATATGTGTCCAGTCGGACATACCCTGTAAACAAATGTAAAATAAAATAAAACTAAATACATTTGCATGTTGGGATACTCTGTTGAAGTAGTTTCTGAAAATAAACAAATGTACCTGGAAAGTGTTTCCTGTTTAATAAATAGAGATGGCCAAAGTAGGTACTTTATACATTTCATTAATATTAATAAATAATTCAATGAATGTGGGTACAGCAGAAGATTCACAAATAAGATACTCTGTATTTGTAATGCTAATCTTCCATGAAATTCTAGAAAAACAATACTAAAAGCCAACCTACTGCAGGTGTGATGATGTACTCACCTGTTGAAATGTCTTTCACCTCTGTGACTTCTGTGGTAATAACAATAGCTTTTGTGGTTTCTGGAAAATCTGCATGACAGAAATTTATATAATTACTTTATAGAATGTTATTTAATTTACAAACTGAAATATTTGAAATTCCAAGCACTACAGACTTGATGGGCACTGATGTAAGACAAAGCAGAGAGCTTACTTTTTCAATATCCAGCTGTTTTCAACATCAGTAATGTGATGATACCTGCCACAATGGCACAGATGTGATGATACCTGCCACCACGACAAAGATGCGATGATACCTGCCACCATGGCACAGAGGGATGAAGTCTTTCCTATGACTCAGATACCCTGGGTGCTAGAAAAACTGGGTAGAGGAAGGGTGTTTGTGATCTGAGGGGGAGACGGAGGGAGAGAGTCTGCCCACACCAGTGCCCACACATAATGGACAGAAGGAGGGAGAAAGAGAGAGAGAGAGAGAGAGAGAGAGAGAGAGGTGTGCAGCACACAGCATTATGGACTGGGGGTATATATATATATATATATATATATATATATATATATATATATATATATATATATACTTCACTGACACACACCAAAAACCAGATAAGAAAATGCCAGTATATGACTGAAGCAAGAAAACTGCCACCACCTTATATTTTACATGTTTCGTTCACTTTAATGATCATGAACTTCATCAGAAATGTCATCCCCAGATATTAAATCATTTAAATAATGAACAAAGCATCTCGTGTGATCTGAAGGTGTTTGGTAGATTATGTGAACAGGAATTTAGAAACATTAGGCAAATTAATAACATGAAGCCTAATTTAACATCTTCTGAGATTTCTGCATTAGATATGTTAGCCAATAATAAAGATTGGCATGTAATGAAAGCGGACAAAGGGGCTACCATTGTTATTATGAAGTCAGCAGACTATAGTATAGCAATGAACTCTTTGTTGAGTGAATACAATTGTTATAAAGTAGTCACCAAAGAATACTTTACCAAAAGTTTTCAAAGGTTGGATATTTGTTTATTTGATTTACTTAGTCAGGGTAATATTGATTACTCTACATATGATTTTTTAGTAATTGAACATCCAAAGCTGGCCACACTATTTGGTATTCCTAAGTTACATAAAAACTGTAAGGATTTACCTTTTAGACCAATAGTGTCGGCCAGCTTTTCTAAGACAGAATCTATTTCGATTTGGCTTGACAAATTGTTGAATCCAATAGTACAAAGGACAAAGTCATATTTGAGAGACTCATGGCATTTATTGGAATGTTTGGGTCAGTTTAATCAATGTGACAAGTCATTTAATTTTGCGTCACTAGATGTAACATCTTTATACACAAGTATAAATCAAACTATTGGTGTAGAATTTTTGAGAGAATATTTAAGTCAATACACCAGTCTGGAGAACAATATGGTTAATACCACATGTGTATTAATGGATTTAATATTAGAAAACAACTTTTTCATATTTGAAAATAGTTGTTTTCAGCAAATTTCAGGAATTGCAATGGGTTCTAGAGTTGCACCCAGTTTTGTTAATTTATTAATGGCAATGTGGGAAATTAAATTCCTTGATTCACATTCATTATCAAATAATATATTGTTTTATAAAAGATACATCGATGATTTGACTTTTTTATGGCAGGGAGATGTTGATTCTTTCACACATTTGTGAATTACTTAAACAATTCGACGAATTTTTTAAAATTCACTGTTGGTAATTTTGGTGATAATATAGATTTTCTGGATTTACATCTAAGTATAAATAATGAACACACATTTTCTGAGAGTAGTATTTGCAGAAAGTCCACATTTGTTAACCAATATTTACACCACGATAGTTTACATCCTAATTTTATGAAACATGGTGTAGTTAAAGGACAATTAATCAGACTGAGTCGTTTGACTAGCAGAGAAGACATTTTTTTAAACGAAACAGTTAAATTGATGAACTTCTTTGTGTAAAGAGGTTATGACCAGGTATGGTTAAACAATATATTAAGAGAAGTTATTGCTCTTAGGGCTAACAAAGCACATCCTATATTATATCAAACCAATGATTTAAATTTAAATTTAAATGTAGTAAACAATAGTGTAGATAGAGTTTGTAGTAATTATAGGTTAACCTTTCCCATTCCAATTTCCAATGAGATGGCAATTATCAGAAAGATTATTTGGAATAATTGGAAGGTGGTGTTGGGCAACACTGATTTGTGTACTGTTATTGGTAAATTTCCACTTTTTACTTATAAAAGGATGGTCAATATAAAGGCCATTTTAGAAAGTAGTAGTTATGGGTACACTGATGTTCCAAGTACATTTAATTCTGGTACATTTCCCTGTGAATCTTGTAAACAACGTAGGTACATTTCAAGTAGTAACACAGTGTTTTTTAAGCATTTGAACAAGACTATTTATAACAAGGGACATTACACTTGTAAGACTAAAAATGTGGTTTATGCTGCTATGTGTGTTTCATGTGAACACTTTTATATAGGCACAACTATAAGAGCTCTTAATAGGTGTATTTATGAGCACATTTTAGCTATAAGAAAAAAGGATATGTCTAATGCGTTAGCTAAGCATGCGATGACTTGCTCAAATTTTAAAAAGTTTTCATTTTTTGTGTTAGAAAAAGTTAATGACGATTTATTTTCTGGGAACTTTAAAGTCAATTTGGAATGTAAAGAAACCTTGTGGCAAATCTTATTTAATGCAGACCAGCTTCCTGGACTGAATGATACAATTAATATAAAGTGCTTTTTACAAGCACAAAGGCTATATCATTTTTCTTCAATGATATAGATACAAATATATGTATTTTTATAAATTTGTACTTTCTAGTATGAAAACATTTTAATTTAAGTGTTTTTAAAGAAAGATGAAGAATTTTTTGTATACATTTTTTTGAAATAATTTACTAAGTGTTTTACATATTCTATTGGTCCTGCAGATCACACGACATGCTTTGTTCATTATTTAAATGATTTAATATGTGGGGATGACATTTCTGATGAAGTTCATGATCATTAAAGTGGACGAAACACGTAAAATATAAGGTGGTGGCAGTTTTCTTGCTTCAGTCATATACTGGCATTTTCTTATCTAATACATATATATATATATATATATATATATATATATATATATATGAAACTCTGCTAAGCTGCATCTATGTGACAGTCTTCATGGAGTATGTTGGGAAAACATCTCATGGCTGCCTGTATCACAGCCACACCATGAACATTCTTTGCCCTGGTGATGAGGAATGAATGGGAGTCTAGTGGGTGATGGATGGTCATCAGGCACAGGGACAGAACTAAAGGATACACACAGACACACACACACACACACACACACACACACACACACACACACACACACACACACACACACACACACACACACACACACACACACACAATCATGCACATGCACACATACAAAAAAGAGGTAACAGTGCAAATGTTAAAAGGATGATTAAACTGAGATAAAACAACATACAACAGTGACATAAATCAAATTCCCATATGATATGACCCTGCATAAAGCTTGGACCATAACTCAGGGGGTCAGTGAAATGCTGACACTAGACAACACTGCACTAATACTCATTAGTGAAGGGATAACAATGTCCCTGTTACACTGAAAACAATACTAAATGTAAAGCATTGCACCCTAAAGCAATAATAGCATACAGTGAAATAGTAGGTTCCTATTCCAGTGCAATAATGTATTGTATAGGATGGCAGTGTTGTCACAGTGCATTGGTAAATGTAAGGGAATGCATGACAAACTCTGCTTTTAATAACAGCTACAAGTGAGATCACAACAAGCACAGATGGAGTTATTAGTGAGGGATGACATTTGGTTTTATAAATTTGTTAACGAGAGGGCTCACTTGGCCAGATGCCCTCCTCTTTAGAGGCAGTTAGAGAGGACTGTTCTTGTTAATGAACATGCTCAGGGTCACTGTAATCACTTAGGCAATCAATGCATGTGCTAAAGGAGTCTTCCTACTGAAATGTTGGCACTCAAAATGCTGAGTGCCGACAAGCTAAAGAAAAATACCAAAACAAAGGAGAAGTCCAAATCACGAAAATCACTCTTCTTCTTAAAACTTCTTTTTGCAAGGGTGGCAAGCCCCCATGCACCCTCCACAACCCCCAGAAACTTATAGATAACAACTCCAAGATTGTCATATCTTGAGGAAAAGGGAATATTCCAAGGAATTGCATCTTGGACTTAATGTATATAAGTCCGATCCTTTGGTCATTCAGTCTCATTATTTCGGGACTCGGTCTAGTGGGTCCTGGCATTTTAAATGGTTACCTCTAAAGGATACTGTGCTGGTATTACCGGACTTCTCACAGTAAAAAGCAATAACACCTGTTAGAAAGTGACATCTTATTAAAGTGCAATAAATACTGTTAGAGAAGAGTGACATCTTATTCCAATACAATAAAAACTGCTAGTGAAAGGGTGATATCTTATCACAGAACAATGAAAGCTGTTTGCAACAGTCACATCTTATTTCAGGACAATAAATGCTTTTGGCATTTGGCACAGAAAGCTAAGGCTGTGATCTCTACCTGTTATGGTTTAGGGCTTGATCCACCCAGCCATCATCTGCCTACCTTGGGACTTTGGGCAAATGACTTAACCAGGCAGTGTTCTTAGGTCATCCCTGAAAAGGGATTGTGTCTCCAGTGGGCCTACCTGGTTAACAAATGGTTGTTGTTATTATTACTAGTGAAAGGGTTATATCTTATGCCAGTGCACTGAAAGGCACGTATGAAACAAGGCCTTATTGCCTCACTCTTACTGTAAGGCCTCCAGACCTGCATGATAAGAGCCAAAGTGGAAGCATGCTGAGACGCCGACTATCAAACAAGAAACTGCCAAATGAATTTCGTTAACTGCTTCTAGCCTTAATTTTCTCTGATGTATTTTTCTGCTCCACATCATGTGCAGGAACCTGCCCCTATGAATACTATATGTGCATGCCAATGACTGTATAATTCAACAGGAGTGGGTGGTAAGTATCACCAGGTTATGTGAAGACTGTATGTTCCCGCCCAACAGATCCCCCTGCAGTAAGAGTCAGGTGGTAGGGAGAGGACTGGACTGCAGGTGATAATGGAGAGCACTGGTCATTGCCGCTATCCTTTTTGTAGCTGTCAGAATGTTACAGGGGTACTATACGGAATGTTACAGGGGTACTGTACACGACTGCTACTGTTGTAACGTTCTGATTGTATCTGAAGTTATACGGAGCAGCATGATTGTATCTGAAGTTATACGGAGCAGCATGATTGTATCTGAAGTTATACGGAGCAGCATGATTGTATCTGAAGTTATACGGGGCAGCATGATTGTATCTGAAGTTATACGGAGCAGCATGATTGTATCTGAAGTTATACTGAGCAGCATGATTGTATCTGAAGTTATACGGAGCAGCATGATTGAATCTGAAGTTATACGGAGCAGCATGATTGTATCTGAAGATATACTGAGCAGCATGATTGTATCTGAAGTTATACGGAGCAGCATGACTGTATCTGAAGTTATATGGAGCGGCATGATTGTATCTGAAGTTATACGGAGCAGCATGACTGTATCTGAAGTTATACGGAGTGGCATGATTGTATCTGAAGTTATACGGAGCAGCATGATTGCATCTGAAGTTATATGGAGCAGCATGACTGCATCTGAAGTTATACAGAGCAGCATGACTGTATCTGAAGTTATACGGAGCAGCATGACTGTATCTGAAGTTATACGGAGCAGCATGATTGTATCTGAAGTTATATGGAGCAGCATGACTGTATCTGAAGTTATACGGAGCAGCATGATTGTATCTGAAGTTATACGGAGCAGCATGATTGTATCTGAAGTTATACGGGGCAGCATGATTGTATCTGAAGTTATATGGGGCAGCATGATTGTATCTTAAGTTATACGGAGCAGCATGACTGTATTTAGAAGTTATGTACTTACCATAACGTTCCATCTGAGTAGGTGGATTCATTTGTCTGCAACCTGTGGGTATGGATCCGATATCGGATCCGAACCGGCATGGTTTATCCAGCTATGGATCCGAGCTCCTAGCTCCTCCCCTCACCCATAATGCCCTGCTCTCCCTACATGACCTCAGATCGAGTTTGCCTTGCACCAACTACCCTAACTAAAGGGTAACACACCCTATGCAGGAAACTGACAAGGCCAGGGGGATAGGAGGGCGGGATGGTTGCAGACAAATGAATCCACTTACTCAGATGGAACGTTATGGTAAGTACATAACTTCTAAATCTGAAGTAGGAGAATTCATTTGTCAGCAACCTGTGGGACAGAGTCCCCAACTACCTGAATCTTGAGTGGCCATCATGGAAGGATATTCCGGAGCACTGCGGAGCCAAAGGATGCTCTACCTCTAGAAGTGATATCCAGCTTGTAATGAGTAATAAAGGTATGAGATGAAGCCCAAGTGGCTGCTGAACAAATGTCATCCAGAGGAACCCTAGACTTAAAGGCCGCTGAAGTAGAGACAGACCGGGTCGAATGAGCATGGACTCCCTCCGGTGCAGGCCTCCCAGAGGCTTGGTATGCCAACAGAATACACTGAGAAATCCAGCGTGACAAAGAGACTTTGGAAATTGGTTTACCCAGATTGAATTTGGCAAAAGAAATGAACAACTGGTCTGATTGCCTATGACCAGCTGTCCTATGAAGGTAAAAACGAAGCTGCCTGTGAACATCCAAGGAATGCAGCTTGTATTCGCCTTTGTTTTGATACTTAGGGAAGAAAACAGGGAAGTTGATGGACTGATTAATGTTAGCTTCCGAAGCTACTTTAGGAAGAAAGGAGGGATTGATCCTGAGGCACACCCGGTCCGGATGAAAAATCAAATAAGGCGGTTTCATGGATAGGGCCTGAAGCTCAGAAACTCTCTTAGCCGAAGTAATGGCTACCAAAAAAGCAGTCTTAAAGGACAAGAATTTAAGATTGACTGTGGCTGCAGGTTCGAAGGGGGGAGCGGTCAAGGCCTGAAGTACCAAGGAAAGATCCCATGGGGGAACCGTTTCTTTGACAGGGGGTCTGAGCAAAAAGGTGCCTTTTAGGAAGGTTTTGCATAACTTAGCCGACATAAGAGACCCTGAATCATGTCCAACATGGTAATGAGATATGGCAGCCAGCTGAACTTTGACTGTGGAACTACTGGCACCATCATTAAAGAGAGTAGTATGGAAATCTAGAACCAAAGGAAGGGGAACAGTGAAAGGATCTAGGCCTTGCTGCTCTGC
This sequence comes from Protopterus annectens, assembly GCF_019279795.1. Lineage (NCBI taxonomy): Eukaryota > Metazoa > Chordata > Ceratodontiformes > Protopteridae > Protopterus > Protopterus annectens. The sequence continues at coordinate 1,757,444,463 of NC_056744.1, read as the reverse complement.
CCAAATGGAGAAACGCTTCCATTTACTGCTGTAAATTTTTCTGGTAGAGGGCTTGTGGGCCGCTACCAGAATGGCCTTAACTGGGGACGAGATACCGGGAGTCCTGATTAGGAGTGGAACTGGAGCAGCCAAGCAGTCAACTTCAGGTTGTCCAGGTTCGGAGTTGGTAGTTTCGATGGGTGTGATATCAGATCCAGAATGGGATCTAGAATCCAAGGTGGATTCACTGAATGAGACCTTAGGTAAGGGAACCAGATCTGTCGAGGCCAGAATGGGGCAATGAGGATCATTCTGCACCCCAACCGAGAGGCTTTCTGAAGTACTTGTAGCATCAGAGATAGAGGGGGGTATGCGTAAAGAAGACCGGGAGGCCAAGCATGCACCAGAGCATCTCTCGGAGAATCCCCTGGAGGGGGGATTAGAGCAAAAAAACTGTCGCACTTGGCGTTTAAGGGAGAAGCAAAGAGATCGCAACATGGAGTCCCCCACTGTGCGAAGATACGTTTCACTACTTGAGAATTGAGAGACCACTCATATGGGGAGAGAATGGTGCGACTGAGCTTGTCTGCTAGGATGTTGGTCCGACCCGGAATATGCGTTGCAATGAGAAAGCGGTTGGTGGGGATCGCCCATTCCCACACTCTCATGGCTTCTCAACATAAAGGGTAAGACCTGGTTCCCCCCTGTTTGTTGATGTACCTGACCACCGACATGTTGTCTGATTGAATTGCAATTGTTCCCAGGGGAAGGAGGGCTTGAAGTGCTTGCAACACCAAGAGCACCGCCCTCATCTCCAGAACATTGATATGCAGGGAGGTCTCTGAATCGCTCCACGTGCCTTGGACCATCCAGCCTGCAAAATTCCCCCCCCCACCCAAGGCGGGAAGCGTCCATGGTCACTGTGGTGAGAGGGGGAGATGCACAAAAGGGGTGGCCCCTGGGAGGTCCGGAGAATGGAGCCACCACAAGAGAGACCGCTTGCAAGCCTTGCTGATTGCAATGGGATGATACAGGGGGAGGGAGAGAAATGACCATTGCACCTGAAGTGTCCATTGAAGTACCCACATGTTCAAGCGGGCAAGCGGAAGAAGAGTAATCGCTGCCGCCATAGACCCTAGCACCCTCAGGATCAATTCCGCATGTGTTGAGCTGGAGTGAAGGATGGCCCGCACCTGGAGTCGCAGATTCCGAACTCTGTCAGTTGTGAGAAGGGCTCTTAAATTTCTCGTGTCTAACCTGGCTCCTATAAATACTATTATTTGAGTAGGGACCAGGTTGGACTTTTCTATGTTTACCGTGATGCCTAGCCAGGGAGCTAGACGAAGAAAGGAGTCTCTTGCCAAAGAGAGTAGATGCCTTGTTGGGGCGGTGAGAAGCCAGTCGTCTAGGTACAGAAAGACCTGCACCCCCTGAAGCCTCAGGTGGGCCACAACCACTGCTAATACTTTGGTGAACACCCTGGGGGCTGTGGTGAGACCAAAGGGAAGGACCCTGAACTGGTAGTGACTGGCTCCCAGCCGGAAGCGAAGAAACCTCCTGGATCGTCTGTCCATCAGAATGTGGTAGTACGCGTCCTTGAGGTCTATAGAGCACATCCAGTGATTCTCCCCTAGAAGGCGAGGATGGATTGCAAAGTGACCATCCGAACTTGTCTTTGGGAACTGACAGGTTCAACAGGGACAGGTCCAGAATGGGTCTTAGGTCCCCCGTCTTTTTCGGCACTAAAATGAACCTGGAGTAGAACCCTGATCCGATCTGGTCTGGGGGGATGGGCTGGATGGCTCTTTTTCTCAGCAGAGGGTCAATTTCTGCTGAAGCGGCCTCCCTCTGATCGGGTGGAACATCGGGGAGGGTTTTTAACTTTGGGACATGAAGAAAGGGGATCTTGTAACCTCTGGATATAATCTGGAGTACCCAGCGGTCCAATGTAATGGACTCCCATGCCACTAGGTGCTCCGAGAAACGTCCCCTGACTGCCTCCAGAGTGGAGCAGTCGGGCAACCCCTCAGGGTTGCTGTGTGGGCCGTTTAGAGAAAGGTTCCCTGGACCCAAAGTTCCTGGGAGCCCCTCTGCCCCTAGGGCGGCATCCTCCCTGTCCTCCTCTGCCACGGAAGGACTGGTTGTCCGGAGCGGGTTGGGAGTGCTGCGACTTCCGGAACTACATCTTCTTCTGGCCCTTTTGGTTCCTAGAGTAGGACCTCTGGGGCACAGAGAAGCGGACTCCGATGGCAGACAGCGTCTTCCCGTCCTTCTCGCTCTGAACCAAGGTGTCTCGAACCGTCTTGCCAAAAAGGGCAGAACCGTCAAAGGGAGCATTCGTGAATGACGCCTTGAAGGGCTCCGTAAATTCGCAGTGGCGGAGCCAGGCCTGCCGTCTTGTGACTAGGCCCGCTCCTGCAGCTCTAGCGGCTCCCTCGGTAGCGTGGGAAAGTAACCGCATAGAGGTGTTGGTCACAGAACGAAGAGTGGCCATACGGGTGGAGTGCATAAGTTTGTCCTCCTCCGACATGGACTCTGGGGGAGATGCAGCGTATTCCTTGATAAGATCGCGCTGCATCCTAATGACATGTGACAAATAGTTGAGCGCCCTCACTGAGAAGGTCGCTGAACTAAACATTCACTTCCCCAAATGGTCCATCATCCGAGACTCCTTGCTCGGGGGATGGACTGAGGGAGTCTCCTGGGCGAGTTCCCTCTTAGTGGCTGCTGCCGACAACATGGCATCTACCGGGGGTCCCTTGCTCCAGTGGGCACGGTCAGCGGGGGGGCTAAGGATCCTGTCGGGCCTCTTAGGGATTGGCTCCATGGTGTCCGGTTCCTTCCACGCCCTGGTGGTAATAAGGTCCACCAGGGGGTCAGCAGGAGGGGACACCCAAGAGGTAGATGGGCCCGCTTCAAATGCCTCCAAGAATACTGACTCGTCCGAGGAAGACTTTGGGGCAGACCACCCACCTCTAATCTGTAACATTTCCATGATGTCTCCGAAGGAGACATCCTCAGGGGGTGATCTTGGGGAGCCTTCCCCTTCCTCCAAGTCAGTGTCTTCAGTCAAAGACTCGGGGGAGTCTATGTGCCTCCTCTTACATGAATGCTTGCGAGGTGCTTCCTCGGGGGGGCTGTCCGAGGAGCCCTCACCAGCAATGTCCAGAACTGTAGGAACTGCTTGGGGCAGTGAAGCGGGTTGTGCCAGTGGCCGGGTGATGGAAGCCTAGCCCAGATCATATGGAGTGCGGGACGGAGCCGAAGCAAGGGCCAGGGGTCCGGATGCCCTCAACAGAGCCCTCTCCACTACATCAAAAGCCGAGGGGGAGCCAGCCTCGACCATAGGATCCAAAAGTCGTCTCCCCCTCGGATCCGATGAGCGGATCGGAGCCGGCGCCGAGCCCCTCAGATCTGAGGGACCAGTGTGCTCCAACAATGACGGCGCCGAAGGCACACTGAGTCCCTCGGATCCGAAGCTCGGGCCAAGGCTCCGAGAGGTCGGATCCGACAGACTCGAGGGCAGGGTCGGATCCGAAGTACCCAGTACTGTCGGCGCCGACCCATCCCCGACTCCGAGGCTGCCCGGCTCCGACCGCTTCGAACCCGGGTAGTGGGTCGGAGAAGGAGCAATGGGCTTAAAAAATGGGGTCGACCTCCCCCCCAGAGGGGGGGAGGCAGGAGCACTCCCATCTGCATCTGGGCCTGGATGAACCTTCGCATCATCCGGTCCAGATCAGCATCGGAGAGGCTGTAAGTAGACCTCAACGAGGCTACCGAGGTAGGCCTTGAGTGCCGCTTTGATAGCCTCAAAGGAGGTCGGGTCTTCTCATCCTCAGGCTCCGGTGAAAAGCATGGGGACCAGAGCCGAGGAGGGGGAGAGCCAGCAGCCAGAGAGGCCGGAGGAGAAGCCCGCTTAGCCGGCGGGGCCGAAACAGAGGTCTTGGCCCGCCGCTTGTGGTGCTTCTCTCTCCGGTCCTTTTTCCTGGCTTCCCTCTCCTCCGACCCTTTGGCGAGAGTTTGAGTCCCGGGTGGAGGAGGGGGAGCAGGCAAGGCAGGGACTGCCGAAGCAGTAACCAACAAGGGGGCGGGGGCCGAAGCCGAGTCTGGGGGCAAGAGTCCCGCCAAGACCAGCTTCGACCTCCGCTCCTTCAATGCCCTGGGGTTGAACCCTGCACAGATTGAACACCCTGAAGTGAGGTGCTCAACCCCAAGGCATCGAACGCACCGAGTGTGGCCATCAGCAGGAGAAAGCTTATGGCCACACTTGGAGCACTTTGAAAATATTGCCTTTGGGGCCTCAGACATAACTATTTTTTTTTTTTTTTTTTTTTAAAATAGTAATAATAAAGAAAACTAACACACTCACACGAAGGCCCCAAAAACAAACACACACACACTCACAGCTACGTACCAGCGAAGGGAGGGTAAAAACTATGTTAAATTAACCCAAAAAATATATAGACAAAAGGGAAACCTATAACTTGCACACAACTAAATAAAATTTAAAGTTTTAAAACCCTTAATTAAGAAAATATAGAACTTAGCTTTGGAGCTCTGAAAATCCAGCCTTCACCATGCGTGGCAAACTAGATCTGAGGTCATGTAGGGAGAGCAGGGCATTATGGGTGAGGGGAGGAGCTAGGAGCTCGGATCCATAGCTGGATAAACCATGCCGGTTCGGATCCGATATCGGATCCCTACCCACAGGTTGCTGACAAATGAATTCTCCTACTTCAGATCTGAAGTTATACGGAGCAGCATGACTGTATCTGAAGTTATACGGAGCAGCATGACTGTATCTGAAGTTATACAGGGCAGCATGACTGTATCTGAAGTTATATGGAGCAGCATGACTGTATCTGAAGTTATACGGAGCAGCATGATTGTATCTGAAGTTATACGGAGCAGCATGATTGTATCTGAAGTTATACGGAGCAGCATGACTGTATCTGAAGTTATACGGAGCAGCATGACTGTATCTGAAGTTATACGGAGCAGCATGACTGTATCTGAAGTTATACAGAGCAGCATGACTGTATCTGAAGTTATACGGAGCAGCATGACTGTATCTGAAGTTATACGGAGCAGCACGACTGTATCTGAAGTTATACAGAGCAGCATGATTGTATCTGAAGTTATACGGAGCAGCATGATTGTATCTGAAGTTATACGGAGCAGCATGACTGTATCTAAAGTTATACGGAGCAGCATGATTGTATCTGAAGTTATACAGAGCAGCAGGATTGTATCTGAAGTTATACAGAGCAGCAGGATTGTATCTGAAGTTATATGGAGCAGCATGATTGTATCTGAAGTTATACGGAACAGCATGATTGTATCTGAAGTTATACGGAGCAGCATGATTGTATCTGAAGTTATATGGAGCAGCATGATTGTATCTGAAGTTATACGGAGCAGCATGATTGTATCTGAAGTTATATGGAGCAGCATGATTGTATCTGAAGTTATACGGAACAGCATGATTGTATCTATAGTTATACGGAGCAGCAGGATTGTATCTGAAGTGATACGGAGCAGCAGGATTGTATCTGAAGTTATACGGAGCAGCATGATTGTATCTGAAGTTATACGGAGCAGCATGATTGTATCTGAAGTTATATGGAGCAGCATGATTGTATCTGAAGTTATACGGAGCAGCATGATTGTATCTGAAGTTATATGGAGCAGCATGACTGTATCTGAAGTTATACGGAACAGCATGATCTGCTCAGTACACAAACTAAAGTTAAATGTATTGTGCGTTGATGAAATTCTTCTTATAGTATCAACTTTCTAAATAAATAGCACCAGCATTTTAAAGTGTCTCTGATCTGGGTCACTTGTCTAATATTTTTCAGAAATTATGTTGTGAGCTACGAATATGATTACTGTTATTCTACACATCCCTCTCAACTATCCCTGATTTTTGGCTCAAAGTCTTACTCTGTCTCTCCTTATCTCTCCTAAAACTGGCAATTTTGAGAGAAAATGTGGTCAATTACACTTAATAAATAATGTTTATCATATAGTTATAGACTTTGTTTACTTCAGAAAATGCATGCTTAATCACTTTTGTTATTTTGTCAACTTCAAATTAATAGTACTAATTTATTTATTATTTATTTTACATTTCTTTACCAGGAAAGTCCGGCTGGACACAGGTCCTTTTTCAGTGGAGGCCCGAGGAGAAAAGCTCCAAAATAAAATAAGATATAAAATAAAATATCCAAGATAGTACCTCAGAAAGGGTACTATCTTTTAAAGTTCAATGTTTTAATATAAAGCAATCCAATACATAAATGCTTTACAGACACTGCATTTTCATCCCTGAGGAAGTCTGTGTAACAGGGATGAAAATGCAGTGTCTGTAAAGTGCTTATGTGTTGGATTGCTTTATATCAAACTTTGGACTTTAAAAGTGAGAGAGCGCTGTTTTTTCCCTTTCCGAGGTACTATCTTGGATTTTTTTGTTTTTAATGACTGTTTGGTGCCCTTATTCAGCATTTCACAGTGATAAAATAAAATATAAAATCAAATATAAAATGGCAAGCACAGCAGTACAACAAAATAAAATGTAACCTAACATACACAGTTGACTAAAATAATGAAGAACATTAAAACAGGATAAATGCACAATAAAAATGTGAAGAATTTATCCTAACATATTTGGCTGAGAAAATGCAGAATGATATTTACAAGGCTGACATGGTTGTATGATTGCTAAAAGTTAGAGGAACATTACACCTTATAATACCATATAATGTTTCATGTGGACATTTTGAAGGCAAGAATAAACAGTGTAAAAGTGGGCATATATTCCATACGTATAGTAAGAGGAGTAGGACATGCAGGCCAGGGCATGTGCAGGAACAGAGCCCCAAGATTCAGTTAAATGAGTCTTAAGAAGTTTTTTGAATTCTACTATAGAGCCATTGGAGGTTACAGGGGCTGGTAATTTATTCTATATTTTGGGAATGAAGTTTGAGAAGAGTGAGTCTCCAGCTGAGTTGTTTGCCTTGGAGAAATTAAGTAGTAGTTTATTCCTGAAATGTAAGGAATGGTTAGAGTGTGGCTGCATAAGATTCTGGAGAGCGGGTTTTTTTCTAAGTGATGTATGATTTTATGAGCAAAGGTTAGTTGATTAAAGAGTAGTAAGTAGTTGGGGTAATTCTAGCCAGTCTAGAAGTTTCAGAGATATACAATGATGAGTTTGATATGGGGAGTCAGTGGCGAACCTGGCAATTTTATTATAACAGGATTCAAGTTTAGCTAGGTCAGTTTTTTTGAGGTTGGTTAAAATTAGAGACCAGATGGCTTAGTGGTTAAGGTCTTTGCCTCCCATGCACAAGGTACAGGGGTTAATCCTGACCTCTGACCAATGCCTGTTTGGAGTTTGCATGTTCTCCCTCTGTCTCCGTGGGGTTTCTCCCACGTCCAAAAAACATGCTGAGTGTTTCCATCTCAAACTCACCAATGGATGGAGCTGTGGGCAGCAGCACAAACTTTACATGGTGCCTTATAGGGTGAAGAGTTGTACAGACTAATCACTTTTGGCATTTACTGTGGTACGCAGTATCCTCAAGATAGGAGAACACAGATCACAGACTGCGTGCTGTGGCAGGGCTAGCCACTTGACGGTGTAAAAATATGGCTCTAGGTGATTTGGTCATGTTGACTGATGTCGCCAAAAGTTACCTGTGATAAGTGGGTTGAGGACTCAGCATACTCTGACCCATGCCAGGGACCATTGCTAGTGGTGGGAGGCATATATGTGCCCCTACTGGCCAGTGTGTGCCTGCCATAAAGCCCAGCAACCATGGGTCAATAAGCTATTGGCTGGCCGGTGTCTAGTTGCCCAGCCTGGATTACCTGGAATAGCTCTGTTGAGCGACTGCTTGACATGGACACAGTTTGGAAGTGGATAACATGATGATATGGAAGAGGCTGGACATCCTATGTATCCAAGAGATGAAATGGAAGGGCAGTGCAGCAAAGCCACTTGGCTTGGGATCCAGAGTCTACTACTCAGGTGGAGGGCAGGCTAGAAATGCTGTAGAAATTGTGGTTTGATAGAGGCTTCAGAAAGCAGTAAGGGATATCATCAGAATTAATAACAGAGTCATGGCAGTCAGACTCCAGTGTAATGATAGACAGTATTCATAATTTCAGCCTATGCCCCACAGCAGGGTTGTGATAGTGAGGAAAAGAGTGCATTCAGACAGCAGTTGCAGGACCTACTAGATAAAGCAGGACAACATAAATTGGTGTTGATAATGGGGGACTTGAATGCACATATCGGGACAGGCAGAACAGGATATGAGGACTGCCTGGGTCCACATGGGTGGGGCAACAGGAATAAAGAAGGAGAAGCCATTCTAGACTTCTCTCTGGCAAATGGCTTGATAGTTGCCAACACATAGTTCAGAAGGAGAGACAGTCACAAGATCACATATAAGAGTAGTCAACATGCAACTCAGGTAGACATCTTCCTAGCAAGGAAAAAGCACTGGGGTAGAATCCATGATTGCAAAGTCATCCCCAGTGAACTAGTCAGCCCAAAGCATAAACCACTAGTTGCCACAATCAGCTGCAAGCAGTGGTCAGAGAAGGCTCTAAGGTAAACAGAGACCAGGTTGAAGACCTGGAAGTTGATTGGAGAGAAAGTGCAACAATTCACAGAATTACTCAGGGCTCTAGCACCACAAGAAGAGGAGGAAATAGGTGGAGTTGAAGAAGAATGGCAGCACCTAAAAACAGCATGTGTTAGGACTACAGAAAAAATGTGTGGCTGAGACAGGTGTGATGCTCGTGCACTGGCCCAGCAATCAAGGAGCCTCAAGTCCTCACCACTAACACCAGAGAGGGTGTCTCATATGAGAGGAAAGGATAACAAATGCACACAGTAAGTGTGATTTCCCTTATGAGCACACAGAGATCACAGTCCGGGGCTGGTCGCTCCCTTGCTCCCCAATAAGACTCCCCACTGGCATAGCTATAGGGTCCAGATCTCAGCCTAGCTGGGCAAGCTAAAATCTCCAGCACCCTCTCTGTCCAACCAGTGCTTTGTGTCCCTACCCAAGTAGCTGACACACACACAGTTTGAGATAAAAGGTTATACAACCACACAGACACTTCTGGGGAAGGCTGGCACAGGTTCTCCAGCTGTGCCCCTTTTACCCAGACTATGCAGTAGTAATTACTGCCACCACCCAGCTAATATTATCAGCTACCCAAAGGCCCTTAAAAGGGTGTCCAATTATTACTGCGATATTATTATCCAATTGGTAAGTGTGAATAATCAGTCAAGGCTTATTAGAGTGGCCTTGTACAATAAACTATAAATATGCAATGTACTCTAGAGCTTAACTTATCTCTACACAAACCAGCCACAGTTAAAAGGTTTTAAAATATTTAATAATAAATAATTAAAACCACAAGACAATACTTTCCACTACACATTGCTAGTCAAAATAGTTCAGAGATCACACAGAAATATTTAAAATAAATCAGTAGTACAGTACTGACATCATAGAAAAACACTTAGTCTAATCTTTATAATTCATGGCTACTTCTAGGAGAAAACACAGTTCTAACATACTACTTACATAAAGAGAGCATAAGGCAGTGCTGTGGATGTTCAGACAAAAATGCTTAATAATCTCTGGTTCTCACTGTTTAAATTGCTATTGCAATTCTGATAAACATTACATCATCTTTTTACACTTTCCTTGTGTTCAGAGGCTGACAGAAACTGCATTTACATCCTTTTACACTTAGGGTAATAAAGGACATTCCACATATAAATTCTGGTCATTAACTTTAGCCTTAAAACAATAGGCAGGAAGCCTTCATCTAGCCGGACTGCAGCCGACTTGTAAAACATCAAAGGCAGTGCTGAAATAATTTTAATTTCAAAGGACCAACAAGAAATGCTTGACTTAGCTTTCTTTACAGCAGATGGCAATGTTGCCACATTGTTTTAAGTTCAGCATTCATATATACAAATGATAGAATTATCTGCACAATTCTATCTGGCTAGGCTGGCAGCCTTCACCCATCTCTACCAATCTTCACAACAGGTATGGAAATAAGGCACATAAGGAAAGGTGGTGGTGGAATTCAGAAGTCCAGGAAGTCATCAAAAGAAAGGAGGAGTGCAGGAAGAAGTGGGAGATAGAAAAGACTGACCAGGCTAGGAAGGACTACTGGTTGGCTAACAAAGAAGCCAAGAAAGAAGTTGCAATAGCAAAGAATAGGGCATCCAAGGCACTGTACCAACTTCTGGAAAGTGACTCAGTAAGGGGCACAAAGAAATTATACCAGGTTGCTAGGCAAAGGCAGACAGATAAAGAAGATAGTCAAACACCCTTCATAAGGGATGCCAGCAATAACCTGCTCACCAGTCCACAGGACATCAAAGGCAGATGAAAGCAGTACTTCTAGTAGCTTCTGAATGAAGAAAACCCACAGAAGCTGTACTGCCCCAGAAACAGCCGCCGATGAGAGAAGAAGAGGAGCCCACCCTAGAAGAAGTAAGAACAGCATTAAGGAAGATGAAGTCAGGAAAAGCAGCAGGTTCAGATGAGGTGACAGCAGATATGATAAAGATGCTAGGTGAGAAATGACACCTGAGGGTACTAATAGAAGTATGGAGAGAAAGACATATCCTAGATGAATGGAGAATAAGCATACTCATGCCAGTGCACAAGAACAAAGGGAACATCCACAACTGTGGGCAGTACAGAGGCATTAAACTCTTATTACATTGCATGAAAGTTCTGGAGAGGGTGATTAATAAATGGATATGCAGAGTAGTGGAATGTAAGATGGGAGATGAGCAGTTTAGATTCAGATCAGGATGCAGCACAATTGACCTGATGTTTGCATTGAGACAGATACTTGAGAAGAAGCTAGAGATGAGGAGAGAGTCCAACTGGGCAATTCTAGACTTGGAGAAAGCATGTGACAAGGTCCCAAGAAAGCTGATCTGGGCAGCACTGTGGTGGTTTGAAGTCCCAGAAACATTGCTAGAATTAGTGCAGGCTATGTACAAGGACCCAATGACTCAAGTACGAACAGTGTTCGGCCTCACCGAGGGATTCCCAGTGGGAGTGAGTGTACATCAGGGTTCAGCTCTGAGCCCACTGCTGTTCATACTGGTGATGGACTACATTAGCAAACAGGTTGGAGGGGATGTATCAACAAAGCTGCTCTATGCAGATGATGTGACAGTACAGGCAGACTCTGAGCTAGAACTTCAGCAAAGGATAGGAGAATGGAAAGCAATACTGAAGGCAAATGGCATGAACCTAAGCACAGATAAGGCAGTGATAATGGCAGCAAATGGGGAAATGAGAAGTAGCTGAGAATTGATATAGAAGGGAAGATAGTAGTAAACAGCTTCAAGTATCTGGGAGGGGTAGTTGAGGAGAAGGGTAGTCTGAATGAAAAGGTCAAAGCTAGAATCAGAGGGCCTGCAGCCAACTGGCATAGAGTATCAGGTGTAGTCTATGACAGAAGAATGCCAAAGAAGCTGAAAAGTAAGGTGTACAAGACAGTGGTGTGACCAGTACTACTGTGTGTGTGTGTGTGTGTGTGTGTGTGTGTGTGTGTGTGTGTGTGTGTGTGTGTGTGTGTGTGTGTGTGTGTGTGTGTGTGTGTCTTTTGGATTTTCCCAGTTAGGGGTCACCACAGCGGAACTCTGGTCCACTAATGATTGGTAGTTGATTTTTACGTGCTGAGTTACCAGCCCTGATGCACAACCTTCAACGAAGGTACACCCATTCACACATATCTCCACGCAGAAGAAGCTCTAGCTGAGAATCGAACTGGACAGCGTCTTACTGTGAGGTGACAATGCTACCACAGCACCACCACCATGACCAGTACTACTGTATGGTACAGAAACCTGGGCAGTAAAGGCAGAACAGTTGAAGAAGATAGAGGTGATGAAAATAAAGTGCCTGAGAAGGGTGGTAGGATGCACACTGTGGGACAGACGATGAAATGAGAAGATAAGAAGAAGCCAAAATAGCTCCAATTGCAGAAAAGATCAAAGAGATCAGATTATGGTGGTTTGGGCACATGTGTAGGAAAGCAGAAGACAATCTGGTGAGGAAGATTTGGGACAGACCGGAAGAAGGTAAGAGGAAGTGAGGACATCCAGCAAAGAGGTGGATGGATTGTGTGAAAGGAGATCTGCGACAGGCATGAGTGTTGTAGAAGGCAGGAGTGTGGTACTGAATCGAGAGAGTTGGCAACAGTTAACACGATACCCTGACCCCATGAAGAAAAATGGGAAATTGGAGAGGTGTATGGGAGTGTTGACAGGAAGTGTGTGTCAGCAATGGTAGCTTTTATATTTAAGATCAGGAATTGCTTGTTTCTGTAGAGAGCTCCTAGTTTCTTGTCTACCCTCTTAATGGTTTGAGAGATGTGAATGTCAAATTTCAAGTTGTTGTCAGTTTCTATACCTAAAAGACTGATGTGTGTTACTGGTGTGATTATGGTTTTATTTTTGGATGTGATATAGTATGATGAGGGAGTTCTTGAAAGGGAAAAGAGAAGGAGTTTGGTTTTGTTGGGATTTAGAATGAGTTGGGTTTCAGTAAGCCATGCTTCAGTGGCTAGAAAGGAGTCTTGGGTTATGGTCTGGAGGTCTGGATGGGAGGATGCTGCACATACTAGCATGGAGTCATCTGCGTATTGTATAACTGCAGAGTGAGCAGTAGAGGTGTGGAGTTTGTGAATACAGAGAACAATAGAGGTCCAAGGATGGAGCCTTGAGGAACTCCTAGAATTACTGGAAGAAGGGGGGGGGGGTTGTTTTGCCATTGGACAGCCTGCTGGCATTCTGATAAGTAGGTTTTAAATCAGGTGATATAGGGAGTGCTGATGTTTAGGGTGTTGAGAGTATTAATAAGTTTGTTATGATTTACCATGTCAAAGTCTTTAGAATGTTCCAAAAAGATTGCAGATACAAATTTTCCATTATTTCTATAATGATTCACTGTGTTAGTGAAGGACATTAGGACTGTTGTAGTACTATGATAGGGGCAAAAGCCATGCTGAGTGTTAGCAGTGTTTGTGTGTGTGTGTGTGTGTGTGTGTGTGTGTGTGTGTGTGTGTGTGTGTGTGTGTGTGTGTGTGTGTGTGTGTGTGTGTGTGTGTCTAGGTAATACATCAATTGTGTGTGAACTACTCTTTCTAGGCTTTTAGATAAGGGTGACAGAATGGCAACTGGGTGATAATTGGTCAGTTCCTTTGTGTAAAGGTATAATATGGGAGATTTTCCAGATTTTTTTACCAGGTTTTCTGATATGGATCTGTTTATTAGTATAGTTACTGGGTAAACTATTCCTTCTGCTGCTATTTGCAAAAAGTCTGCAGGGAGTTTGTTGCAAGTGTAGTTGGCATAAGCTTTTAAGTTGTTTTGGTGCTTACGTATTACCGCAACCATGCATTCATGCCAGCACTTTAACTGTGTTATTGAAACCAGGAATTCTCGTCAGCTTTCCATTCTCAATAAAATAGCATGCTGGCAAGAATGAGTGGTAGTGAAAATATGTCAGCCACAGCATACCAGCAATATTTTAGCTCTAAACATAAGGCAGAAAACTTTTTTTTTTACACAGTATTATTGCAACCATGCTTTCTTATGCTTTCTCGGTTAGCTATGCAATCACATTTTGTTATGCTTTCTTGTTTGGCTGTTATTGTTCCCAGGGGTTTCGGCAGTTATTTTCAGTACCACACATTGTAAGTAACCTGTTTTTTTTTTTTTTTTTGCAAACACTCATTTTAAGCAGCATGTTATTTAGTTCATATCCAAACTGATGTGTTCATATCCAGACCATGGTCAGTGCTTGCCATAGTGGTAGCCCTATTACCTGATAGGTGATATCAGTACCAAGTAAACTTGTCAAGCTAAAGACAGAGACCCCCAATGAAGTGCTAGAGGACATCTCCAGATATCACACTTTGGAACATGACAGATGCTGGCGAGAAAGCATGCAAAAAAGGGTACTTGCAGCTGCCGTGAAAATGTGGTTGCGATAATACGTAAGTACCGTAGTTTTTTATGGTATTAACAGAGACTGGTTGTAATGTAAAGGAGTTGGTGCTATTTTGTGATCTGAAAGGCTCATAGGTGGAGGGGGTATTCTGGGAATTTTAGAGAGCTAGGGTAGTTTCTGTGAAGTATTTGTTGAATTGATTTGCTATGTTATCAAGAGTTACTGGTTGTCGTTGGTGAGGGTGTCATAGATTTACCTGGGTGAAGAATATTAGTAATGGCCTCCCAGAACTTTTCAGGGTTATTATGATGTTTTGTTTGAATATTATGGTAATAGTTGAGTTTGTCTAGTTTAACTAGTTTCTTTGCTTTGTTTCTCAATTGTAGGTATGATCATTTTGGGGCTTGTGATTTGCTTTTATGATACTGCTCCCAAGCTTTAGTTCTTGCTATTAGTATGTATCTGCATTCTTTAATGTCCCGATTTGTTGTAATAGTTTAAAAAAGTGTCCCTATGTGTTCCCAGTTATTTCTGGATTTGTCCCTGATTCTGGAGATAAGAGGCTGAGACCTATCTATCTATCTATCTATCTATCTATCTATCTATCTATCTATCTATCTATCTATCTATCTATCTATCTATCTATCTATCTATCTCCAGACGTCAAAAGCACCTACTCTGCACATCCAGCTCAAATTAAGAGAAACTGGACTGGAGCCACAATGATAACTGAGAATACTGAACCTTTCTAAACACATCATTCATTATTATGCATCTGCATTTATGCAAGGTCTAGTGTTCTCTGGTTCGATTCTTGGCTGGGGTGCTTTCTGTATGGAGTCTGCATGTCCTATATGTGGTCATGTGGGTTTCCTCCGGGTGCTCCAGTTTCTTCCCACATCCCAAACACATGCAGTTGGTGGACTGCACACTCTAAACTGGCCATAGATGAGAGTAGTAGACATAGATGACAGTAGTCAGGAAATCCTTCTACGTGGCACACCTTATCACAAAAGGTTTCTCATCCAGGAAAAAAGAGGTCATTGTTCCCCTCTACTCGTCACTCATTAGACCCATTATAGAGTACAACACCCCTTTTGATATTTACCTCACAAGACATCTACAACAACTAGAAAAGCCGCAGAAATACCTCACAAAGAGGATTACTGGCCTCAAACAGATGCCCTATGCAGACCGTCTCAAAAAACTCCAGCTTTACTTCATCACATATCGCCTACTCAGAGGCGATCTCTGCCTAACATACAAAGCTATGTCAAACCCAGAGCTGTTGGAGACGCTCCACTTAAAGAGATTCCAATCCCTCTTAGCTACACGCTCTAGGGACCTAAACCTTGTCACCACAATAAACAGAACATGCTGGAGGGATACATTTCTGTCCCAGAGACTTCCCATACTCTGGAACAAACTACCTATCTATATCAAACAACGCTCTTTATTAGCAGTCTTCAAGAAGAATCTTGATGATTAGATGGGAGATAGGAAATTCACCCCAGGATCACTTCTGTGGCTCTGCTCAACAGGAGCACAGGAAAATAATTTTCTTGGGTGGCGAAAGCCAGGGTAGCTTTTTGGCTAGGCTTATATAGGCCCTAGGGCCAATAGCCTAGTACCTACCTATGAACCTATGAACCTATGTGTGTGCATGAGTGAGTGGTATGAATGAACTACCAAGGCAGGGCTAGCCATCCAGTTGTTTAAACCTTGGCTCAAGATGATTGCTGCTGTTGAAGAAGCAGCATTTTGACCCCATATGCAAAAATGGGAAAAGGGTTGAGGATGGATGGATGGATGGATGGATGGATGGATGGATGGATGGATGGATGGATGGGTGGGTGGACGGATGGATGGACGGATGGATGGATGGATGGGTGGATGGATGGATGGATGGACGGATGGACGGATGGATGGATGGATGGATGGATGGATGGATGGATGGATGGATGGATGGATAGTGTTGTCCATTTTCACCCTGTTAGTAGCACAGTCTTGCCTAGTCTCTTCCACAAGTGGTCACCTACTCATCATTAGGTGTTGCCAGTCAAGCAGATCAAGATGCCTCTCTCTCTTCTCAGGTTGGGAAAGTGGGCATTGGACAGTCAAGCCCACTACTACTCCTTCCAACTCCTCAAGTTCTGTTGCTGCTAATCAGATATGGGTCACGTGGGCTGTAGTCAGGGCTTCCTTCCTCTATGCCATGGAGCTTTGAATCTTATATGCAGTATCATCAGATATTGGAGTCTATATCATATAATAAAAAACAGTATTTGTCGAATGCTTATTAGTCGAACACTATATGGGAAAATGCTAAATATCGAATGAATGTTTCAATGTTTCGCTGGGAAAACAACCAGATGGCCATCATGTGGGATTTGCCCTTTTTCCCACTGTTAGGAGATCTTGGAGTTGATATATTTAGTTGGTGGGGTGTGGGGGGCATAGCCCCCAAGTAGAATGGATTTTATTTGTTGATGTTTTTGTGTAGTTTGCTGTGTTGGCCAACTGGTTTTTAACCCAGGGCAAGTTTTTGCTGAAACGTTCTTTTGATATTTAGAGTTTTCGCTTAGTGTTCGACTAATAAGTGTTCGACAAATACTGTTTTTGATTATATGATATAGACCCCAGATATTGTACTCCTGTCCAGTAATTGCTGTTAGGTGTTTCACTTAACTATAACAAAGGCGGTCACTGAGGGGGGTAGCTGAAACACCAAGATTTGTACTTGTGATCCAACTTTGACAACCAGGTAGCTACAGTAATGAGGAAACCCTTCTATGTGGCCCAACTTATAAGTAAAGGCATGGCATCAAGATTAAAGGAAGTCATAGTGCCATTGTACTCAGCCCTCATTGGGCCCATAATTGACTACAATGCTCCCTTCTGCATGTACATAACCAGGCACTTACACCAATTAGTGCAGCCCCAGAAGTTTCTCACTAAAAAAAAATACAAAACGCAAGACAGATATCTTATGCAGACTGACTAAAGGCCCTATCCCTTTACCTCTCATACCATTTATTGAGAGGGGACTTATGCCTGACCTACAAGGCATTCTCTGATCCAACCCTGATGAAAATGTTACATATTCCCAAGAAAAATTATACAAGGGTAATGCATTCCATGGACTTGAACCTTATCTGTGACTCCAACAGAACTTGCTGGAGAAAAAGATTCGTATCTCAAAGGCTATCTCATCTATGGAGTAAACTTCCTATCTTCATAAAACAAAGGACATGCCTAACTCTCTTCAGAAATATTTGGATAAATGGATGGGGAACCATAAATTCACTGCTGGGGTACTGCACATGTGCCTAATGGACAGAGGCAACACTCAAAGACCCACTACCTTGATAATACTCTATCCCATATCCTGGGAATTAAGATATAATATTGCCACATCCTGGGTATTATTGGCTAGGTTTGTAAAGGCTATTGTACCATTACCCCAGGCATCACCTATGAATCTATTGAACAAGGCGGATTTAAGTTTGAATAAAAGAAACGTGCACTGATCTGAGATTGTGGTATTTAAATGTATCACCCTGTTCTGAGGTACAGTGCTCATGCAGTTAATATATTTAAGTAGCAGGGTTATTGAAAGCATGGGGATAAAGCCTACAGAAAAACACCTTAAAAGTACAGGAAGGAGATTTAGAGTTCACTGTTTTTCTTGAGACTGCAGTTTAATTTTTTGAAGTGCTAGGACATGCAGTATTAGGGTTCACAAAACATAAAGGGAGCTGTGAAAGGGTCACCCCTTACCCAGGTACAATAAAAACTGTCATTGAAACATTGTTGCCAACCCCCCTTGGGAAATGCTATGTTTTTAGCAAGAGGTTATTGTCATACCTAATTACAATACAAATCATTAGTGTAAGGCTATTGTCATATCCAGAACAATT